>NW_027518690.1:51287500-51295000 GCF_043159265.1 Tasmannia lanceolata
GGTTTAGGGTTTAGGGTTTAGGGTTTAGGGTTTAGGGTTTAGGGTTTAGGGTTTAGGGTTTAGGGTTTAGGGTTTAGGGTTTAGGGTTTAGGGTTTAGGGTTTAGGGTTTAGGGTTTAGGGTTTAGGGTTTAGGGTTTAGGGTTTAGGGTTTAGGGTTTAGGGTTTAGGGTTTAGGGTTTAGGGTTTAGGGTTTAGGGTTTAGGGTTTAGGGTTTAGGGTTTAGGGTTTAGGGTTTAGGGTTTAGGGTTTAGGGTTTAGGGTTTAGGGTTTAGGGTTTAGGGTTTAGGGTTTAGGGTTTAGGGTTTAGGGTTTAGGGTTTAGGGTTTAGGGTTTAGGGTTTAGGGTTTAGGGTTTAGGGTTTAGGGTTTAGGGTTTAGGGTTTAGGGTTTAGGGTTTAGGGTTTAGGGTTTAGGGTTTAGGGTTTAGGGTTTAGGGTTTAGGGTTTAGGGTTTAGGGTTTAGGGTTTAGGGTTTAGGGTTTAGGGTTTAGGGTTTAGGGTTTAGGGTTTAGGGTTTAGGGTTTAGGGTTTAGGGTTTAGGGTTTAGGGTTTAGGGTTTAGGGTTTAGGGTTTAGGGTTTAGGGTTTAGGGTTTAGGGTTTAGGGTTTAGGGTTTAGGGTTTAGGGTTTAGGGTTTAGGGTTTAGGGTTTAGGGTTTAGGGTTTAGGGTTTAGGGTTTAGGGTTTAGGGTTTAGGGTTTAGGGTTTAGGGTTTAGGGTTTAGGGTTTAGGGTTTAGGGTTTAGGGTTTAGGGTTTAGGGTTTAGGGTTTAGGGTTTAGGGTTTAGGGTTTAGGGTTTAGGGTTTAGGGTTTAGGGTTTAGGGTTTAGGGTTTAGGGTTTAGGGTTTAGGGTTTAGGGTTTAGGGTTTAGGGTTTAGGGTTTAGGGTTTAGGGTTTAGGGTTTAGGGTTTAGGGTTTAGGGTTTAGGGTTTAGGGTTTAGGGTTTAGGGTTTAGGGTTTAGGGTTTAGGGTTTAGGGTTTAGGGTTTAGGGTTTAGGGTTTAGGGTTTAGGGTTTAGGGTTTAGGGTTTAGGGTTTAGGGTTTAGGGTTTAGGGTTTAGGGTTTAGGGTTTAGGGTTTAGGGTTTAGGGTTTAGGGTTTAGGGTTTAGGGTTTAGGGTTTAGGGTTTAGGGTTTAGGGTTTAGGGTTTAGGGTTTAGGGTTTAGGGTTTAGGGTTTAGGGTTTAGGGTTTAGGGTTTAGGGTTTAGGGTTTAGGGTTTAGGGTTTAGGGTTTAGGGTTTAGGGTTTAGGGTTTAGGGTTTAGGGTTTAGGGTTTAGGGTTTAGGGTTTAGGGTTTAGGGTTTAGGGTTTAGGGTTTAGGGTTTAGGGTTTAGGGTTTAGGGTTTAGGGTTTAGGGTTTAGGGTTTAGGGTTTAGGGTTTAGGGTTTAGGGTTTAGGGTTTAGGGTTTAGGGTTTAGGGTTTAGGGTTTAGGGTTTAGGGTTTAGGGTTTAGGGTTTAGGGTTTAGGGTTTAGGGTTTAGGGTTTAGGGTTTAGGGTTTAGGGTTTAGGGTTTAGGGTTTAGGGTTTAGGGTTTAGGGTTTAGGGTTTAGGGTTTAGGGTTTAGGGTTTAGGGTTTAGGGTTTAGGGTTTAGGGTTTAGGGTTTAGGGTTTAGGGTTTAGGGTTTAGGGTTTAGGGTTTAGGGTTTAGGGTTTAGGGTTTAGGGTTTAGGGTTTAGGGTTTAGGGTTTAGGGTTTAGGGTTTAGGGTTTAGGGTTTAGGGTTTAGGGTTTAGGGTTTAGGGTTTAGGGTTTAGGGTTTAGGGTTTAGGGTTTAGGGTTTAGGGTTTAGGGTTTAGGGTTTAGGGTTTAGGGTTTAGGGTTTAGGGTTTAGGGTTTAGGGTTTAGGGTTTAGGGTTTAGGGTTTAGGGTTTAGGGTTTAGGGTTTAGGGTTTAGGGTTTAGGGTTTAGGGTTTAGGGTTTAGGGTTTAGGGTTTAGGGTTTAGGGTTTAGGGTTTAGGGTTTAGGGTTTAGGGTTTAGGGTTTAGGGTTTAGGGTTTAGGGTTTAGGGTTTAGGGTTTAGGGTTTAGGGTTTAGGGTTTAGGGTTTAGGGTTTAGGGTTTAGGGTTTAGGGTTTAGGGTTTAGGGTTTAGGGTTTAGGGTTTAGGGTTTAGGGTTTAGGGTTTAGGGTTTAGGGTTTAGGGTTTAGGGTTTAGGGTTTAGGGTTTAGGGTTTAGGGTTTAGGGTTTAGGGTTTAGGGTTTAGGGTTTAGGGTTTAGGGTTTAGGGTTTAGGGTTTAGGGTTTAGGGTTTAGGGTTTAGGGTTTAGGGTTTAGGGTTTAGGGTTTAGGGTTTAGGGTTTAGGGTTTAGGGTTTAGGGTTTAGGGTTTAGGGTTTAGGGTTTAGGGTTTAGGGTTTAGGGTTTAGGGTTTAGGGTTTAGGGTTTAGGGTTTAGGGTTTAGGGTTTAGGGTTTAGGGTTTAGGGTTTAGGGTTTAGGGTTTAGGGTTTAGGGTTTAGGGTTTAGGGTTTAGGGTTTAGGGTTTAGGGTTTAGGGTTTAGGGTTTAGGGTTTAGGGTTTAGGGTTTAGGGTTTAGGGTTTAGGGTTTAGGGTTTAGGGTTTAGGGTTTAGGGTTTAGGGTTTAGGGTTTAGGGTTTAGGGTTTAGGGTTTAGGGTTTAGGGTTTAGGGTTTAGGGTTTAGGGTTTAGGGTTTAGGGTTTAGGGTTTAGGGTTTAGGGTTTAGGGTTTAGGGTTTAGGGTTTAGGGTTTAGGGTTTAGGGTTTAGGGTTTAGGGTTTAGGGTTTAGGGTTTAGGGTTTAGGGTTTAGGGTTTAGGGTTTAGGGTTTAGGGTTTAGGGTTTAGGGTTTAGGGTTTAGGGTTTAGGGTTTAGGGTTTAGGGTTTAGGGTTTAGGGTTTAGGGTTTAGGGTTTAGGGTTTAGGGTTTAGGGTTTAGGGTTTAGGGTTTAGGGTTTAGGGTTTAGGGTTTAGGGTTTAGGGTTTAGGGTTTAGGGTTTAGGGTTTAGGGTTTAGGGTTTAGGGTTTAGGGTTTAGGGTTTAGGGTTTAGGGTTTAGGGTTTAGGGTTTAGGGTTTAGGGTTTAGGGTTTAGGGTTTAGGGTTTAGGGTTTAGGGTTTAGGGTTTAGGGTTTAGGGTTTAGGGTTTAGGGTTTAGGGTTTAGGGTTTAGGGTTTAGGGTTTAGGGTTTAGGGTTTAGGGTTTAGGGTTTAGGGTTTAGGGTTTAGGGTTTAGGGTTTAGGGTTTAGGGTTTAGGGTTTAGGGTTTAGGGTTTAGGGTTTAGGGTTTAGGGTTTAGGGTTTAGGGTTTAGGGTTTAGGGTTTAGGGTTTAGGGTTTAGGGTTTAGGGTTTAGGGTTTAGGGTTTAGGGTTTAGGGTTTAGGGTTTAGGGTTTAGGGTTTAGGGTTTAGGGTTTAGGGTTTAGGGTTTAGGGTTTAGGGTTTAGGGTTTAGGGTTTAGGGTTTAGGGTTTAGGGTTTAGGGTTTAGGGTTTAGGGTTTAGGGTTTAGGGTTTAGGGTTTAGGGTTTAGGGTTTAGGGTTTAGGGTTTAGGGTTTAGGGTTTAGGGTTTAGGGTTTAGGGTTTAGGGTTTAGGGTTTAGGGTTTAGGGTTTAGGGTTTAGGGTTTAGGGTTTAGGGTTTAGGGTTTAGGGTTTAGGGTTTAGGGTTTAGGGTTTAGGGTTTAGGGTTTAGGGTTTAGGGTTTAGGGTTTAGGGTTTAGGGTTTAGGGTTTAGGGTTTAGGGTTTAGGGTTTAGGGTTTAGGGTTTAGGGTTTAGGGTTTAGGGTTTAGGGTTTAGGGTTTAGGGTTTAGGGTTTAGGGTTTAGGGTTTAGGGTTTAGGGTTTAGGGTTTAGGGTTTAGGGTTTAGGGTTTAGGGTTTAGGGTTTAGGGTTTAGGGTTTAGGGTTTAGGGTTTAGGGTTTAGGGTTTAGGGTTTAGGGTTTAGGGTTTAGGGTTTAGGGTTTAGGGTTTAGGGTTTAGGGTTTAGGGTTTAGGGTTTAGGGTTTAGGGTTTAGGGTTTAGGGTTTAGGGTTTAGGGTTTAGGGTTTAGGGTTTAGGGTTTAGGGTTTAGGGTTTAGGGTTTAGGGTTTAGGGTTTAGGGTTTAGGGTTTAGGGTTTAGGGTTTAGGGTTTAGGGTTTAGGGTTTAGGGTTTAGGGTTTAGGGTTTAGGGTTTAGGGTTTAGGGTTTAGGGTTTAGGGTTTAGGGTTTAGGGTTTAGGGTTTAGGGTTTAGGGTTTAGGGTTTAGGGTTTAGGGTTTAGGGTTTAGGGTTTAGGGTTTAGGGTTTAGGGTTTAGGGTTTAGGGTTTAGGGTTTAGGGTTTAGGGTTTAGGGTTTAGGGTTTAGGGTTTAGGGTTTAGGGTTTAGGGTTTAGGGTTTAGGGTTTAGGGTTTAGGGTTTAGGGTTTAGGGTTTAGGGTTTAGGGTTTAGGGTTTAGGGTTTAGGGTTTAGGGTTTAGGGTTTAGGGTTTAGGGTTTAGGGTTTAGGGTTTAGGGTTTAGGGTTTAGGGTTTAGGGTTTAGGGTTTAGGGTTTAGGGTTTAGGGTTTAGGGTTTAGGGTTTAGGGTTTAGGGTTTAGGGTTTAGGGTTTAGGGTTTAGGGTTTAGGGTTTAGGGTTTAGGGTTTAGGGTTTAGGGTTTAGGGTTTAGGGTTTAGGGTTTAGGGTTTAGGGTTTAGGGTTTAGGGTTTAGGGTTTAGGGTTTAGGGTTTAGGGTTTAGGGTTTAGGGTTTAGGGTTTAGGGTTTAGGGTTTAGGGTTTAGGGTTTAGGGTTTAGGGTTTAGGGTTTAGGGTTTAGGGTTTAGGGTTTAGGGTTTAGGGTTTAGGGTTTAGGGTTTAGGGTTTAGGGTTTAGGGTTTAGGGTTTAGGGTTTAGGGTTTAGGGTTTAGGGTTTAGGGTTTAGGGTTTAGGGTTTAGGGTTTAGGGTTTAGGGTTTAGGGTTTAGGGTTTAGGGTTTAGGGTTTAGGGTTTAGGGTTTAGGGTTTAGGGTTTAGGGTTTAGGGTTTAGGGTTTAGGGTTTAGGGTTTAGGGTTTAGGGTTTAGGGTTTAGGGTTTAGGGTTTAGGGTTTAGGGTTTAGGGTTTAGGGTTTAGGGTTTAGGGTTTAGGGTTTAGGGTTTAGGGTTTAGGGTTTAGGGTTTAGGGTTTAGGGTTTAGGGTTTAGGGTTTAGGGTTTAGGGTTTAGGGTTTAGGGTTTAGGGTTTAGGGTTTAGGGTTTAGGGTTTAGGGTTTAGGGTTTAGGGTTTAGGGTTTAGGGTTTAGGGTTTAGGGTTTAGGGTTTAGGGTTTAGGGTTTAGGGTTTAGGGTTTAGGGTTTAGGGTTTAGGGTTTAGGGTTTAGGGTTTAGGGTTTAGGGTTTAGGGTTTAGGGTTTAGGGTTTAGGGTTTAGGGTTTAGGGTTTAGGGTTTAGGGTTTAGGGTTTAGGGTTTAGGGTTTAGGGTTTAGGGTTTAGGGTTTAGGGTTTAGGGTTTAGGGTTTAGGGTTTAGGGTTTAGGGTTTAGGGTTTAGGGTTTAGGGTTTAGGGTTTAGGGTTTAGGGTTTAGGGTTTAGGGTTTAGGGTTTAGGGTTTAGGGTTTAGGGTTTAGGGTTTAGGGTTTAGGGTTTAGGGTTTAGGGTTTAGGGTTTAGGGTTTAGGGTTTAGGGTTTAGGGTTTAGGGTTTAGGGTTTAGGGTTTAGGGTTTAGGGTTTAGGGTTTAGGGTTTAGGGTTTAGGGTTTAGGGTTTAGGGTTTAGGGTTTAGGGTTTAGGGTTTAGGGTTTAGGGTTTAGGGTTTAGGGTTTAGGGTTTAGGGTTTAGGGTTTAGGGTTTAGGGTTTAGGGTTTAGGGTTTAGGGTTTAGGGTTTAGGGTTTAGGGTTTAGGGTTTAGGGTTTAGGGTTTAGGGTTTAGGGTTTAGGGTTTAGGGTTTAGGGTTTAGGGTTTAGGGTTTAGGGTTTAGGGTTTAGGGTTTAGGGTTTAGGGTTTAGGGTTTAGGGTTTAGGGTTTAGGGTTTAGGGTTTAGGGTTTAGGGTTTAGGGTTTAGGGTTTAGGGTTTAGGGTTTAGGGTTTAGGGTTTAGGGTTTAGGGTTTAGGGTTTAGGGTTTAGGGTTTAGGGTTTAGGGTTTAGGGTTTAGGGTTTAGGGTTTAGGGTTTAGGGTTTAGGGTTTAGGGTTTAGGGTTTAGGGTTTAGGGTTTAGGGTTTAGGGTTTAGGGTTTAGGGTTTAGGGTTTAGGGTTTAGGGTTTAGGGTTTAGGGTTTAGGGTTTAGGGTTTAGGGTTTAGGGTTTAGGGTTTAGGGTTTAGGGTTTAGGGTTTAGGGTTTAGGGTTTAGGGTTTAGGGTTTAGGGTTTAGGGTTTAGGGTTTAGGGTTTAGGGTTTAGGGTTTAGGGTTTAGGGTTTAGGGTTTAGGGTTTAGGGTTTAGGGTTTAGGGTTTAGGGTTTAGGGTTTAGGGTTTAGGGTTTAGGGTTTAGGGTTTAGGGTTTAGGGTTTAGGGTTTAGGGTTTAGGGTTTAGGGTTTAGGGTTTAGGGTTTAGGGTTTAGGGTTTAGGGTTTAGGGTTTAGGGTTTAGGGTTTAGGGTTTAGGGTTTAGGGTTTAGGGTTTAGGGTTTAGGGTTTAGGGTTTAGGGTTTAGGGTTTAGGGTTTAGGGTTTAGGGTTTAGGGTTTAGGGTTTAGGGTTTAGGGTTTAGGGTTTAGGGTTTAGGGTTTAGGGTTTAGGGTTTAGGGTTTAGGGTTTAGGGTTTAGGGTTTAGGGTTTAGGGTTTAGGGTTTAGGGTTTAGGGTTTAGGGTTTAGGGTTTAGGGTTTAGGGTTTAGGGTTTAGGGTTTAGGGTTTAGGGTTTAGGGTTTAGGGTTTAGGGTTTAGGGTTTAGGGTTTAGGGTTTAGGGTTTAGGGTTTAGGGTTTAGGGTTTAGGGTTTAGGGTTTAGGGTTTAGGGTTTAGGGTTTAGGGTTTAGGGTTTAGGGTTTAGGGTTTAGGGTTTAGGGTTTAGGGTTTAGGGTTTAGGGTTTAGGGTTTAGGGTTTAGGGTTTAGGGTTTAGGGTTTAGGGTTTAGGGTTTAGGGTTTAGGGTTTAGGGTTTAGGGTTTAGGGTTTAGGGTTTAGGGTTTAGGGTTTAGGGTTTAGGGTTTAGGGTTTAGGGTTTAGGGTTTAGGGTTTAGGGTTTAGGGTTTAGGGTTTAGGGTTTAGGGTTTAGGGTTTAGGGTTTAGGGTTTAGGGTTTAGGGTTTAGGGTTTAGGGTTTAGGGTTTAGGGTTTAGGGTTTAGGGTTTAGGGTTTAGGGTTTAGGGTTTAGGGTTTAGGGTTTAGGGTTTAGGGTTTAGGGTTTAGGGTTTAGGGTTTAGGGTTTAGGGTTTAGGGTTTAGGGTTTAGGGTTTAGGGTTTAGGGTTTAGGGTTTAGGGTTTAGGGTTTAGGGTTTAGGGTTTAGGGTTTAGGGTTTAGGGTTTAGGGTTTAGGGTTTAGGGTTTAGGGTTTAGGGTTTAGGGTTTAGGGTTTAGGGTTTAGGGTTTAGGGTTTAGGGTTTAGGGTTTAGGGTTTAGGGTTTAGGGTTTAGGGTTTAGGGTTTAGGGTTTAGGGTTTAGGGTTTAGGGTTTAGGGT
>NW_027518691.1:0-30000 GCF_043159265.1 Tasmannia lanceolata
TCTGGTCTGCATGGGCATTGGTTGTACTGTCTGGTTCGCGTTTGCGCCTGGCTCTTGCGATCAACCCCCCGTGGGGGGCACGTTCACCCCTTTTGACTCGTATGACCCCTTTTTCCATATGGAACATAAGGCTCCTGGCTTTCAGAGGATTAGTTTTGTGGAGAGTCGCGACGTTTCTGCGTCGGTGGAGTCGGCCTTGCGGGATGAGAATCCTTTTGCGGGGATCACAATCCCAGCTAGCGGCCCTGTGCTTAAAGCAGTAGGTTTAGGTTTGATGGTTGCTATCTTTCTTGCGGTGGGTATTGTTCCAGACTTTTCTAGTGCAATTAATGAACAGTAATAGGATGATTATGATTGGATTTAGCACACTTTTAAAGAGTAGTAGAGTTTATAGTTCGTCTTTTCTTTTTCTTCCTTCCCCTACCATTATTTTAACTAGAAATTTGTGTACTGTTGAATGTTCACTTGTGCAGCTGTCTGCTGATATTGACTTTATCTATAAAGATTTGACGGATAATATTTTTAGTATGTCTCGTTACCGATTAGCTGTTATTCAACAAAAAGTGGTTTCTGGTTTATACGTTCTATCTCCGCTACAAGTTATGTACATAAAGAAGGCGGATCTTATTCGGTTTTTAAATGATACGCTACCTGATTGTCCCGATATCATGCTTGGAACTGGCTCTGATTCAGATATTATTTATGTGGTTATGCCTGAAAAAGAGGATGTATTGGTGTTAATGGGATTATCCCTAATGTTATTTCGTCTTTCTCATGGTCGCTTGCCAAAAGATGGTTACCGATTAGAAAATCTGGATGATTCCTTTTATTACGGTCTTCAACAAATGGGAAAGGTGGATAGACTGTACAAGCTTGACTTAAAGGATTAATTAAGGATAATTCCAATCAGTCTTATTTTAGATAAGGTTAAGCCTTTTGTTGGAGATGGTTCAGTTTATAAACTAATTTCATCTTTACTTTTTCTCCCTATCATTGATGATGATGGAAAGAATAGGTCTGATATAAGCAAGGGTATACCACCAGTGGGTGAAATCACGAGGGTATTATTCAATATAGTCTTAATGGACATCTTCGATCGTGAGTTTCCCAAAAGGTTTCCTGGGATTGCATTTTCTAGATTCATCAATGAAGTTTTTATTTCGACTAGAGGAAATGATGAAGTAATCTTCGACGATAAAGCTGGATATGCGCTATTGGAAGAACTCAGTCTGGCTGGAAAGATCGTGTCTATTGGACCGGGTGATGATCCCCTTCTGTGTTTTAGAAAGATTATTTTCTTGGACTCAAATAGTAAGGTACACGTGTGCGATCCTATAGAATATTTTTAGTAGCAGCATAGGCTTCGCCGACTGAGAGCCATGTCGAAAGGGGCCACGTCCGGATTCAACTAACCTAGCTTCCAAGCCGCCAAGTGAAGTAAGGCGAGCGGAGTGAGGGTGAGGGACCGAACGCAACGACTCAACCGATAGGGCGAAGGAGCGAACCCTGTAAGGGAGAGGAGAAGCAGGCGAGTGCGGCAAATGAGGCTTTTCATCGCCGATTGAGTGTGAACCTGGGGCTGGATGTCACTCATGGATTTCAAGCTGTAAGCCGGCACCTATCTATCTAATAGTAAGAGTCTGTATTTCCATTTCCCTTCTTTCCTTACCTTCAGTGGACAGGTAGCTCACAAGCTACTACTGAACTATACGATAAAACAGTTCATGTACCTATATTTTTTCTTACAAGGGCACCGCTTTCGCGATAGGGCCGTTGCTTGTTTCTAACGAGCGAGTACACGCACAATAAGAGTTTTCCGTACAGGCCAGCTATTCCCATGAGGTGGTTGAAACGCAAGGTTTTGTTAAATAGAAATTGCCCTAGAATCGAATCAAGTTGGTCGGTCAAGACCAGTGGTGGTTGGGCAGCGTGATAGGACAGTAGCACCGGGTCAGCCTCACGCCAATCGGCAAGAAGCACAGTTCCAAGTACAGATTACCAGGTCAAACAGCACAGGGCCAAGGAAGACCTCAATAAGGATAGAGATGCAAGCCCTGCAGCGCCTAACGAGCAAGGATCGAACTCTTCTAACTGCGAGGCTGCAACTAGACAATACTCTGTCACACTGGTTGAAACCTAAAGAGAAAATCCCTTCATGGATAAAAGGTGAAGAGCAGCACCCTCGGGAAGAAGGCTCGCTCTTTACACCTTCCATTCGAACATTGCCATTCCTATTCCTATTCTATCGTGACTGCACCAGTTAGTCTCTTGGTCGTATAAGCCTCTCCTTTTCAATGCCCTAGTTCGACTCCAAGTGAAGGTTTCAAGGTGGCGAAGGGTTTACTCAAACCTCTTCTTTCTTCCGTAGATGGATGAGATGTCTCATCCTCTTATTCTACTAGTAGGTAGGGCGGAAACACACCTTCTTATTTGCCGGTTGAAAGCAAGACTATTCTAACTCTTTTTCACTGGTAAACTCTCGCTCCGGCCCCATAGAATGACGAGCACTCAGCCCCTTCATTTCATTGCTAGTTCACTTTAATTGCCTGCAATTCGACATTCCAGTTCGGGCCGACCCACCACAGTCAGGGTCTGTTTCAAGTTCAGTTTCTAGGGCACTGCCTACATAAGATGACTTATTCGATTCACTCCCCTTATCAACTGACCGGTTCGTTAGCACTGTTGCTAGCTTATCCCCATTGCCTGTCTCTTTCTCCCTTACCTGATTTGATAGCGAGACCTTCTCCAAGTGACCCTACCAGCTTCTCGATACCAATCTTACTGTTGAAGAAGAATCAAGAAAAAAGGATCCATTTTATATATGACCATTGGAGGAACCGGATGAGGAGAGAAAGATCCACTCACGCCTTTAAGCTAGGGCTGAAGGGCGGGCGAACCCACATCTATCTCAATTGGGAAGTTGGCTAATCTAGGGCGGAACAAAGGGAGCTAAAGATTGACTCCAGCCTTTCGATCCATCTTGTTGGTAATGTGACATCTGGTTCCACAGTTTCAGTTGCTCCCACAGGTGCAGTTCCATTCCCATTTCCTCCTGTGCCTATGGATATTGCGATGATAAAGGCTTTCGCGTTAGGGCGATCACTCTCTTTTTGAATCCCGAAGAAGTAGCCTTCAAAGGCGAGGCCCGATCTATCAATAGAATAGGGTGTGGTCTCCGATCAGACTGGTCGTTTCAATCATTCGCTATAAGTCAAGCTTGTCGACAGACCGGGGCGATTCATTCAAGGCAGCTCGAGGGCGGCACTCTCCCTATTCTTTTTTGAAGGCCACCTTTCATTGATAGCCAGAACAACCGACAGAAGGGGGGAACTTTAGTAGACTTTCGCTCTATTTTCACTCGACAAACGGCGCGCAATCAGACCTTAAACTCTTTACTTTTTAGCCTGAGAGGAGGCGATCGGCACACAAAGAAAGAAGAAATAGGAAGACCAAAAGGGAACGACTCCCCTCTCACTTTTCCCCTGGACCTCTCCCCCCAGCCCCCCGCGCTGGTTAAGTATCATGGGTTCGAATCCCATTTCCATCTGTCTTTTCCTACTTATTAGTTGAGGCATTCTTGAGATTTCATTGAATATCTAAACTCAAAACCGCAACACAAGGTTTTTATGATTGCATCTCAATTGATTAGTCAAATCAAACTCAAAACCCCAACACAAGGATTTTCTTCAACTCAAAACCGCTAGTGTTAGATTTGATGATTGGACTACTCCCTCCGTGCCCGTGCCCGTACCGGTTTAGTCGTTCCGTTCGGTCCCTCACCCTGTAAGGGAGAGGAGAAGCTAGCTTTCCTATACGAGAAGGTGTACAAAGGGCTGTTTTTGCCATTTCGTAATGAAAGCCAGTTGTACTCTTTAACACAAAAGCCTGGACCCAATCTGAATGACTGGATTCATTAAGACTGGCCCTGGGATTGGCAATAAGCCTAAATAGGGACCTTTTGGGAGTGGATGGATCCTTGCTTGATCTCTGTCAACCCGAGCCTTTGGGGGAATGATAGGCAGCCTTTAGCTTCCAGGATCGTCAACATAATAGAAGAGGCAAGGCTAAGACTGGGCATGGGCATCAAGCCTATAAGGCCAGGGCCAAGAGGGCTTTCTTCTTATCCGCAATGCCTTAGGGAAGGGGCTAAGCTAAAATACTGGCTATATCCATTCAAAATTCTTGGGCTCTCCCTCACTCCTGACTAAAAGACTGATTTTGCATTGCTTCCACTTACAACTCATTTATTCATGCGGGTAGAGAGGGCCATAGTCCTTTGGCAGCCCATTTGTTAAAGCATTGGAAAAGAGAGAGGCCAGCTGGATCCTTCCTTTAATTAGAGATTCAGAATGAAAGTCTATTAAGCTATTCCATCCCAATCCTTCAGTCTAGGTGGAAGGAAGCTGATTCAAAGAAAGCGAGCTTGGATAGCAAGGTATGATCTCAAGGTCCTTAAAGGCGCAAGACAGACTATGAGGGATGAGCATCAATTGAGTGCACCGGAGCTCGGCTCGCAAGAGAGCTCTGACTGGAAGTAGGCAGTATCAAAGTTCAAGGAGGCAAAGGACTGACAGGGGCTAGAACGGGCTCATTGTGGAAGGGATCCTAGCACACCTCTCTTATATGTCCGCAGGGAGAACAGGAAGGTCCTCTTTTATTGGGATATCTCGTCAAGCCGGCAAGGAGCTTCTAGCATTCATTCCTAATAGAATGCCCATGGGGATCCCACTTCAATTAAAGATAGGTAGCGACGAGCCGCAATTTCCCATCTATGCAAGGCTAAGGAGAAGCCATTGACCATTCGACTACAGGGCTAAGGCTAGCTTATGTGCCCTAATTAAATAAAAGATCTCATCCCAATGGGTCTACCTTTAGGTCCTAAGGGGCTGGGGCTAGGATATCTTTCTATGTGAACTCGTCTTAGTGATCTCAAGAAAAAGAAGTTTGGCATGAAGGCACCAAGGCTTGAAGGTCCATCTTTGAAGGGCTAGTCCCTGAGGCATAGATTAGATCCTTTTCCGAAAGAGTTGGATGCCGACTTCAGTAAAGAGAGTAGCTCCTCGTAGTTGAGAACAGCCTTTCATATGCCCTCTTACTTAGTACTAAGCCGGGTCAATCTCCCTATTTTACTGATATCCGATCCTATCTTTCTGACCATTTCTAGCTAAGGTCTTCCTTTAATGAGTAATGAGAGAGATTCAATGCCAACCAAGAAGGAGGTCCATCCAGCAGCTGACCTCTTTTAGTGGAATTGGTGCTAAACTTCCCCTTTTTAGCTAGTTCGACAGGCTGATATTTTCATTAAGCAAAGGCCTTTCTCTGTTCATGAGTTTGAAAGAGAGCTCCTGATAGCATTTCCCAGTCCCTCAATTCTATTAAGGAAGGCCGCTCAAAAGAAAGAGTGCATTAAGTCTCTAAGCCTTCCCCTTTACTGAAGAAGGGAGTAAGCTTTCCACTGCTAAAATGAAAGTGAATTTCTTCTTTTAGGCAGGACCCAAGGGAAGATCGCATTATCTCCTTTCCATAGTCAATCAATATGCTAGACCTTCCTCCGACATCCTATAAAGAGTATGCTAGGCCCTGCCTTCCCTTTCCAAGCCGCGGTGCCCTATCTTTGTCATTGGCCGGGACTTAGTTTTGAGTTCTAGAAGAGCCTATTTCCCTTCTATATGACCCACTATCCCCCGCGTTGAGGGCCCTTTAGCTTATTTTCTGCTGCTTTCTCTCTTGCATCTTGCTGCCAAGGATCCAAGCCTCCCTTCAGTCCGTCCAATCCAAGTCATGCCCGTAAAGGAGGTGAGAGCATCCAATCTACAAGCCCTTCAATGCATGATGGGATGGCCCAAGCATTACCATCTTAGCTAACTTGCTGCCATAGAGGGAGGTGAAAACTAGTTCAACGATAGGGGAGGCGAGCGAAGTGAGGCGAGCGGAGTGAGGATTAGGGACCGCACTGAACGACTAAACCGATACGATAGCGCGCCGGCCGGAATAGGAAAAGAAGAAAAGCCCTTCCCTGCTAGCGCACGCACGCAGGGATAGGTTTTTTAGGTGACATTGATTCCTATTAACGCCTTAACGCCTATAGCCCCTTTTCTCTTTAGCCCTTATAACGCCTTTAGCCCCTTTTCTCCTTAGCCCCTAACGCCTATGCTTAACGCCTATAGCTAGAGCTAGTGCGCAAGTGCGCTAGTGCTAGAGTTAGTGCGCGTAAGGTCACGTCTATAGCGTAAGTATATGCGTATTAGGTCACGCCATTAGCGAGAGTTAGTGCTAGCGTTAGTGCGAGAGTGCGTTAGTGCGAGTAAGGTCACGTCTATAGCGTAAGGTCAAGTCTATGCTTAACGCCTATAGCTATAGTGCGCGTATATGCGTATAAGCGTATTAGCGTATTAGCGTATAAGGTCACGTAAGGTCACGTCTATGCTTCACGCCTATAGCTAGAGCAAGTACTAGTTCACGCCTATAGCAAGTATAAGGTCGAGAGCTAGTTAACGCCTATAGCTAGTATGCGTAAGCTAGTACCTATTAACGCCTTAACGCCTTCACGCCTTAAGCTTAAGCCCCGGCACGCACTTAGCTAGTATGCTATTAAGGGGGGGCTGATAAGCCCCTAACGCCTATAGCCCCTTTTCTCCTTAACGCCTTAAGGGAGCTAGTAAGGGCTAGCGGGAGCTCTTCACGCCTATAGCTAGAGCTAGAGTTAGTACTAGTTAACGCCTATTGCTAGAGCTAGTATAAGGGCGAGAGTAAGGGAGCTCTTAACGCCTTAAGCTAGAGTAAGGGCTAGCGGGAGCGAGTATGCGTATAAGCTTATAAGGGAGCTCTTCACGCCTTTTCTCCTCTCCTTAACGCCATTAGCTAGAGCTATATTAAGGGCTAGCGGGAGCTATAGTGCTTATAAGGGAGCGAGTATGCGCATAAGGGCGAGAGTAAGGGCTAGCGGGAGCTATTAAGCTTACTAGTTAACGCCTTTAGCGCCTTAACGCCTATAGCTAGTATAAGATGAAGAGATCGATAAGGATTGGAGATGTCTTTCTCTGTATAAACTATCGAAGTAGGACAAAAAGACGCTGTTTCCTAAAAAAAAGATATTGAAATTGACGTCTATGAAAGGAAAAGTGAGTTATGCCAAAAAACACGGGGTTTCTTAAAATGTATCGATTTTGATGTCACTCTTGGGAAGGAAAATGAGTTTATACATTTTTCACGGGGTTTTGTCAACAGAAAGAGCTACATTGTTGGAGTGAAACAACTCCATTGCTAAATGGAGGAGTGCAGCTACTCGGCTAACAAGGGTTGGAGTTGAAAACCACTCGACTAAAGGAGAGGAGTGAAGCTCAGTCATATACCCCCTCTCTTCGATCTATCTTCCGGTTTGGAAAGATAGATTCGAGTAAGGAGAGGGGCGAGTTTACGAGTCAATTGCTAAATTGAGGAGTGGAATCGACCGAAGAGAAAGAGGGACATATATGTATAAGGTAAGAGAAAGAAAAAAAGGGGGGTGACCGATTGATTGAGCTAAAGGTCCTGAGCCACCATAAAGCGATAGAATAGAAAGGAAAGAAATGAGATTTGATTCCCCGGTAAACTAACTCGAATGATATCTCGCCTTTGAAAGCTTCGCTTGAGTTGGTGTTCACAAAGAGGATCGGAGCCCATTTCCCCAGTTGACGAGGGAAAGTCCCACGGGAAGGAAGTCAGCAAGAGCAGCTTCAAGGTCTTCGGCAACGAGTTCAACTGCTGACCCAAGTGGAGATCAAAGAGCTGCATCTCAATCTACGCTATTTTCCGATCTGGATTTGAAGGAGGAATTGCACAACTAGAATAAGAGGGTGGACATGAATGCCCCGAATAGGCTCTTTTAGAAGTAAATTGGTCCTTCTTCCCCCTTCCCCGCGATGGGATAGGCTCTTAGATGGACAGAAAAGGTTGCACTTTATAGAAAGTAGCTAGTCCTGTCCTCGTTAGGGTTAGGGAAGGAACTGATTGCCCTTTTTGCCTTGCCTTTCTGACTCTTCAAAGCCAACTTCTGTTCCAATCCGATCGCATCCGGACATATATGTGTGGAGAACGGAGCCCCTAGGAGCGAGGGGGCTAACAGTTAAGAGCAGTTAGACCCGGGAGTTGGGTACGAATGGGCTAGCACGAGAGAGCACATGTACGGATAAGAGAGTTGGTCGGTTAGGTAGGCTGATACAGTATCATTAGCCCTTAACTAGGGTGCCCCCGGCCCTTTGTCCGGGGTAGACTACCGGGGGATGCGGTAAAAGAACTCTCTTTCCAGAAGAGGGATTGGTAGTCAAAGTTTTCCCAAAAGATTAGGAAACTTAATCACTCCTGTTGAAGTCTTAGGTCTAGCACGTTGCACCCTTGAGCCCTCTGATCACTTGGTCAGTACCAATCCTAAGACCAAATGCTATCTCAAAAGAGTACATGCTGCTGCTCTAACCTCTAAAACCTGAAGAAGATTCCAGCCCTCCTCAGCGTGTATGATGCCCTGATGCTGTCATCCGATATCAGGACTGCGTTTGTCCAGGCGCTGCTGGATCCTGACAAATATCAAAGCCACTTCGCTGAGGTGAACATGAAGGAGGCCTTGTATGCCCAGTCTTCGGCTGCTGTCACCTTCACTAACGACGACCTCATGCTGAAAACAACTGAACACAATCGTCCCAAGTGATTGGGGAGATTGACAATCACAAGGTCAATCGCATCCTGTTAGACCCTGGTTCGTCGGTCAGCCTTCTGCCCCTGCGACCCCTCAAAGGGAGCCAACCAAAGCAGAAGTGAAGGCCAAGATGTTCCCCAAAACGGCAGAAAGATCTAAGCCAGCCTCGAAACTACAGAGCCGGTCGGAATCATCAGCAATTCCCTCTTCAAAGAATGACGAAGGTTCAGAAGGAGAAGCTATTCTCGATGCAGCAAGCAACGCAGAATCTGAATAGGTATTCCTCGATGATACATCAAGTGACGCAGGGTCAAGTGTGCTCCACGTCGGAAGTGAATCTGATTCTGAAAGAGAAGCCGAGCTGACTTAGTCGTCCAAAGGCCCGAAGTGAGTAAGGTGACATACGAGAGGGGACTTCTAGAAATGGAATTCTTCTCCGAAAAGAGGTCCAGACGATGCGCACTCCTGATGGGCTCACAAAATCCATGGCAAAAATGGAGGTATCGGTTGTGCAAGACCTGAAGACGTTTTATGTCCCATCCTAGTTGGCCGGGAGGCGTGGGACCTTGTTCTACCAGTCGACTGAGCAGCCCCTCTGGAGAGAAGACCAGATTCATAAGGAAGATCCAACCAAAGATGCCACCGAACCGGTGAAGACTCATTACTATTCGCCGAAGGTTAAGGAAACTGTTTTAGCGGGACGCCCCTTGGACCTTAGCCCCTTAAGGGTTGGGTTCTAGTGGCGGGCTCTTGGGTCGTCCGGACCCATATATGGTAAAAGTGGTGGCCTGGTTGGCCCCACACCCCTTATCATGCGTGTCTGTGGGAGCTGTTTGTGCTAGCGTTTTGGCGCTCGCCTTATGGTTCTCAGTCCTCTTTCGCCGAGATGCCTTTTCCAAATCTTTATTCCTTAGATTTGGCATCGGAACAACACCCACTATACTAGATTTAGCCAATTCGGGTGCGGATGGGGATTCTCCAATTGATTCTACAGATTCGGATTTGGATGCCTCTGCGCATAAAGATATGGATAGGGATGCGCCGATTCAGATGCGGCTAGAAAGGCTCGTTTGAGTGATTCATAAACCCTCGTCGGGATAAAAAAGCAAGGGTTTCATCCTCTGCTTATGGGAATGCTACTTCGAGAAATGCTGCTGAAGGATAAACTAGATATGTTGCGAGATAAACTGGATATGTTAGTTCGGCTGATGCTGGTTTGGATGCTTACCTTATCTTTTTCCACCCGGCCGCCCCCCCGGAATTGCAGGACCAGGAACTTCCTTCTATTACGGAAAAACCGATTCTTAGGTGCGCTCTCTCTTACTAGCTCACTGCTTTAGCGCACTTCCCTCTCTTCGCGCTATTGCTTACTTCCCCGCCCCACCACCAGCAAGCCGAAGTTAGAAGGAAATGGGAAGGCGCAAGCCCAAGACCTCCAATCCGAATCCGAACAGACCTATTAGTCAGTCTATCTTTGGAAGAATCTACATTTGCTGGGTGAAGCATTCCGGAAAATGAAATTAACATACCACTGGAATACCCCTATCGTAGATAAGAATCATATGGTTAAGGTCCCGGCACTCAAGACCGTCCATACTAGGGCTAGCTCGACTTAGATCGAAGTTCCATGCATCGTCCACAGAATCAGACTACCAACGATTCGGCATCCCACCACCTCATATAAATCCTTCTTAACATACGCTAATTCTGTGTTGCGCGCAAACGTCATCACACGTGGGTTAACCAGAATGCCACGCACTAAGCCCCTCCCTGTTAAGGCGAAGCGCAAGTAGAAGCCATGGTAGCTTACACCATAACAGCAGGCAGGTAGAAGGAGAGGGCCGCTATCGCCCTAAGCAGCAAGCGCTGAATCAACGCAGAAAGAATGAAGCTGAAGACCAAACTGAAGAAAAGAGTGAGTTTTAAGGATTCCAGTGAATCACCATATGGGAATCAAATCCGGCCCGATAAGAGTGTGAGTGATGATTCCGCATCTCGAAAAGCACCCTCCAAGTTTGACACCAACCTAGTCTTATATACGCTAATTCTGCCGTCTGCAGGCCCTCAATCTTCACGCGAAAGCAACGCAACCTATAGTGCGTTCTTCTTCCCTTGTTCATTGCGCTGGGCGAGGAGAGTAGCCAAGGAACCGTTTAACGCCGTGATATATAACAGCGGTGGCTTGCCTTTTTTCGGGCTCATGAGGACTGAGGGTTTCATGAGATATGCTTTGATGCTGTCGAAAGCATTCTGGCAAGCTTGATCCCATTCAAACAGTAGTCCTTTCCCCTATTAGAGAATGGCTGACACCCCCCTGCGAGGTTGGATATAAACTTTAGGATATAGGGAAGTCCCCCCTGTAGGCTTTTCAACTCTTGGATGTTCTTCGGAAGCAGTCATCTCGAGGATGGCCCCAATAAGTTGTGTAGCCCCCTGAGTCCAAGGGGCATGACTTTGTAGCAATAGACTCCTTTAGGTGTCCTGAAGGCAGTGAGTTTCTCATCTTCAGGTGCCATGCGGATTTGGTTGTACCCATGTATCCGTCCAGGAAGGACAAGGCTTCATACCCCGTGGTGGCGTCCACTAGTCACCCCGTAATCGGAAGAGTGGGACAAGGCGCTCAGGTACTTCCCTCTGTATTTAAGCTTATAACCACCCCAGATAGTGCAGGGATGGAGTAACAAGAAACTAAAGATGTGTACCTGCCTTGGAACTATTTAAATATGACCTTTACTAGGGAGTCTTGCTCTGAAAAAGAAGGTTCCAATGAAAACAGCACATTATGGCTATGACCAGCTAAAGATCACTGCCATCTCACGATCTACTATAAGGGAAAGTAGCCTCTTTGGTGGTTCGAATCCACGTCGTGAGCTTTTAATTGCATATATTAAAACAGTGTCTTCTTTTCCGCTCATCAAGTTCAAGATTGGATCTTACGCCAATGGTTACCGGCCGCGCAGGCTCCGTTTCGGGGCCGTGGTTACGGGCAACTACTGGTCCTCGGCTTCCCCTTTCTTTACTCGAACCGCTGACATCCGCCACAGGGTAAACCACCGCCTCCCCTTACTAATAGGGCCTCCCCGACTGATTCGATTCTACCATAGAGGCCAACGATAGACAATAACTCCCCCCCGAACACAGCTTACAACTTTCATCGTACTGTGCTCTCCAAAGAGCAACTCTTCTCAAAATCTCAAAAGGTGCTGAGTTGGAATCCCATTCTAAGGATTCTTGCGGTTCCGGAGGATCCAGCTACAGGAGAACAAGGAACGGAGAGCTCTCCCCCTTTTTCCGCCCGACTCTTTGGTCTTAAGAATGCTGGTTTTAAGAATGAGTGATTGCCCTTCCCTTACTTATCACGCCCTTATTATACAGTTCCCTTACTGCCCAACCTGAGAGCGGACAGCTTCTTCCAGCTAAACAACGAGTAAGGAAAGGTCAGTAAGGAAGAGCTAGTCTTTCAAGGAAACACAAGACACAGTGCAGTTGCATCGATTAACCTCTTTGGGTTAGGGAACGGTAACAGATTCCTAGTCTGATAGAGTCTATTGCGCGCGTGAGAGCTTTCTATGCTTAGCGCTAGGAGTGGCACTTGCCTTGCCTTCGTTAGGAGAGGGGTGAACGGAGGAAAGAAGAGTTGTACCGAAGACTTTCTATTAGCATACAATACAGTGCAGTCCCGCGCTTTGGCTTAGTCACCATCTCTTATAGCTTCAGTTAGAAGTGAAGTTGAATTGTGAGTGTGAGTTCATCTTAGCACACAACAGGCCGTCAAGAATGCAGTTAGCGGTCATCGATGAACCGAGCCGGGTTACCAGTTCTCGCTCCACCTTTTCGGCTTAGTCACTCTCTCATCGTTCCTGAGAGCGGATGTCAGGATTGAACAAGAAGAGTTGCTACGTGTAACATAAATAAGATTTTGAACCAGGGCTTCCTCTAACAAGAGAAGAAGCCGTTAGCAGTCCAGGTTAGGGTTTCGGTTGAATACCAATCTCCCTATTCTGATAGCAGAGTAGTGTTAAAACCAATAAGAGTTGTATGGGCGATGACCTAGTCTTTCAACACAGTCAACATCCTCAGTTTAGCAGTCAAGTGACCAGTTCAGTCATAGGTATTCGTTCTTTGAGTCGGTTTAGTTACAATCTCAGTCCACGGTGCATCCCGAGCACCATTAGTCTCACTATCTTTTCCCTTTCCTTTCATCTCTCTTCTAGAGCAAGATGGGGGATGGATGGGAGGAAATTTGCTTCTTCGCTAACCGCTCTCTCTTCGCGCTCTTTATAATCTCTGCTCTCTTCGTCCTCGGGGACTCTTCCGTTAACTGCGGCGACAATACGTTCTTGTACCCGATTCTCAGAGGAATCTCGTCGTCTTACCTCCGGAATGCCGTCGATCGGAGCCTCATTCCTGATCTCCTCGGTAAGCTTTTCTTCTCTCTCTGGGTTCCGTTTCTTTGATTTTCTCTGCTTTTGAAATGGATGGGTTCTTTGGATCTTCCCGATCGGCGGGACCGAGTCCGGTGATGGAGGGAAAGAAGTAAATTTAAAGCACTAATTCTGTTCTTTGAGCGGAGGTCTCAGAGATCTTCTTCAGTGCCTTCTCACTTAATGCTAACCGAGCAATAGCGCTCATCAGGGTGGTTTGCTCGGGTTAGCCAAGAAAGCCTTAGCGCGCAAAGGCATAGAGCTCAAACACTGGCTTAGTAACAGATTCAAAGAGTTTAGTTAGTGGTCCTCGCTCCGGGGATTCGGCTTAGTAACCATCTCCGTCCACCTTTTCGGCTTAGGTTACTCAGTCAACAGACTCGGCTTAGGGATAATATCCCTGCCCTATGGTTTAAGAAGAGCAACTCAAAGGAGTTGGTGTTAAACACCGATAAGAATGAATGATAATTAGTAGCTACTCATTACACACAAGAAACAGTGTAGGTTTCAGTTCAGTCTACGGTCTCCCCACCGGCAGTCGGATATCAATAATCACTTACCCTGCGTTAGTAGAGTGAGGAGTGAACGGACTCAAATACAGTTGTCAGGAGGGGCTCCGGCTTCTAAGGAATGAGAATGGGAATCGGCACCGTTCCTGCTGTGAGAGCTTGACTGATGCTATTCTACCTTGCCTTTTGATTTACTGATGTAAAGTAGGAACGCCCACTTAGAGGTTTCCGAACGGTCACGCTTTACCGCATTGTCTCATTGGTAAGGGGGCTATGAGCTAAGCTATACTTGTAATCAAAGGCTGACCCCGCGGAGAACCATCTAATGCTGTACTAGACTAGCTACTGTATGGCGCAAAAAAGAGCTCGTTAGGAGTCGTGGTTGGTGAATCCAAACGCTTGCGAGAAACGTCTGTTCCGCTTTATCCTTTCACTCATTTTATTGAAAAAATAATTGATCCACTGGTCTTTCTACGCTCGATCTCTACTCCCCGAAAGCTTACTCTCCTTTCTACCGAGCAAGCTCCATTCATGCCCAACCATCGCACACAAGAGACAGCCCTTCGGACCTATGACGAACCAGTATCGTACTCTAGGGCGGTCTAGTGAGAGCAAATGATCAAGCAAGAATGTGCCTACATCCGTAGATGCACTTCGTTGACTAGTGAAGGGAGTAAACCCTTGGGACTAACGTTGCCACCGGGGTCGCTCATCTTACTCTAGGGTAGCACTATCTATGGAAAGATGAGTGGTTGTGCTTCACTAGCCAAGTCCATGCACCTACAGCTCGATCTACTAGCGCTCTCTTCGATCCTTCCAGGTCAAGACCTTCGCTTTAAGACCACTTTTCGATGAGCAGATGTTTCGCTCAATTACGATCCATACTCAAACATGTTCGTTCGATGACACAATGCCTCACCTGCCCTCAGCCACACGTCTTTTTCGTTCGCCCTAGACCCACCCACCAAATGGAACTCTGCCCTTTCCAACCAAGGAACGAGCAACAACGGTTTGCTCCTGGGGCTCGTCTACACCACATCGACCTAGAGCTTACGTTTATCTTTATGTTTCGTTTGATTGATTCGTAAACCTTTCCCCGATCGAGGGCTTCCTCTCTCCGCTTTTAGACCATTAGGGGGGTGGGAACCCGCGATTATCTTTAGTCAAAGAGGCCTTTTTCGCCTTTTTTGAGGGCTATCTCGTGCCTCTCAATTCCCAATTCAAGCTTGGGAAGTGCCTTGCTTTATCTCGGTATGGTTCACCACATGCCTGTGATCTTTATCTTTCATGGCTTGGTCTCGCTAGTAGTAGTCTCATTCCCTGCCATCGGTAGTAGCATCAGTCTCTTTCCCTTCTCCTCGGCAGTCTGAGTGTTTCATCAAGTAGAAGGAAGAGCTCCTCTTGTGGATCACTCCCTCCCGTTGTGTTCTTCTTTCAATGCTTTCCACGGACAAGGGGATAGCCACTTCTTTATACAATTAGTTAAGAGTGATTCAATAGTAGCCCAAGCCATAGCTATTAGGCAGCTCTGATTCTCCCCCCCGAGTACTGCTCTAGCCCCTTTCTCGCATTGGCTGCTTGCTTTGCACGCTAAAGGCTTTTTCAACCTTTTGTTTAACGGGCTTCGCCCCTTACTTAATGTTCAGTTTGTGTACAGCTATGCCGAAATGAGGCAGGTCGGAAGGTTGGTGAGGGTGAGAAAGAAGTCCTGCTCTGCTGCCCTGTGTTAAGCAAAGTGAGTTGACTTCGTCATGTAGTTGACCGAAGGTCTATCCATGAGAATGAGCCGAATGGCCTATCCCAAAAGAGGAGCACGGGAGCTCACTCCCTCAATGAGTCTATCCTGCTTCAGGCCATGTTGTTAAGTCTCCTGGAACTAAACTCTTAGATGCAGCCGCCTCCATCCATCGGCAATCCGCTCCCGTACGGACGTTGACATGCTTAGCGAAGGTCTCCTTATTTACGACGAAATTTAGATCAGGTTGCACGAAAGGAAGGCTTAAGTCTTTAACCTCCCTCGCCTCTTAGCATTCCTAAGAACCGAGTTCCCCCCGTCGAGTCCTTCGCAGTATAGGCGTTCGCATGCTCTTCTCCACGTCCACCGTTTACGCAGAACGCTCGGATTAGCTCCTGCTGAAGAACTAGAAGCGGAAGTCCTTTATCTACTATTAGCAGCTAAAGGAATGAGGCTTTCCCCTTTATGAGATAGGGGAAGCTAGTATTAGACAGCCGCATTGGATTCTCCGACTTTTTTCTATAATGAGTGGGGCGGAGGATAGAGAATTTGAATTGGAAGGCTTAAGTCTTTAATTCCCTCCCTCACTGATTGACTCTTCCGGGAAATTTCGAATAGTAGAGACAGCAGAAGGTTTTGTGAGATTATTTCTTCAGCGGCGGATGGAGAGGCGGAAGGTGGGAATCGAGCATTACTGGCAGTAAAGGCGCTCTCGGAGTATCACCATGATCCGGTTGGGCTAAGGGGATCAATGGCTACGTGCTATGGAAGCGGGGAGGAACTGATTGTTTAATAGTTGTTTTGTAGATTAGTAGTTTAGATTAGATAGATTAGTTGGCCTGCTGAAGACACACCGAATCGAAAAACGGATGGTGTGATAGTTGCACACTCGCTTAGTGACTGATCCAGTGCCGGGGAGGAGGACCTCAAGCACTAATCAAGCTCAAACACTAAGAAAGTGTGCCTTTTTTAGCTATTGTTTTGTGATGTGATGTAAGGCGCGTTAGCCTATCTATAGTAAGGGGCCTTTTCTTGCTCGTTAGCGCTTTAGTTTTCAATAAGGACGTTTAGGCTTTACTAATAAGATATAAAGGGCTTTTTCAGCTTACTCTGCTACAGCGGACCGTTAGCAGGGTACCGCGGTTTGTGGGCTTGAAGGACTTAGCGCCGTGACAAGTGGTATCAGAGCCAAAGGTTAGGCCAAGCCATGGCTAGTGGGAAGAACCCGTAGGCTAGTGCCGTCGAAGAGGCCCTATTAGTAAGGGCCTGCCTTCCTAGCTAGCCGACTAATAGGGCTCTAAAGCACCTTCCCCCCTTCGCTCACTTGCCTTAGCTGGCCTAGGGCAGTGCCAAGGTGCCATTAGTGCGATCCTTTTCGTAAGAGTTATTTAGTCCGAAGGAGTCCCTAGTCCCCAGTCCGCTATCCGAAGTCCGCTATCCGGCTAGTCGCAAGTCGGAAGTCGGAAGGCAAGTCGTCCCTAGTCGCAGAAGCCTTTGATTAGTAAGGGGCAGGCAAGTCCCAAGTTCGAAGTCCGAAGTCAGGAGTCGTAAGTCCCTAGTCGCTAGTCGGAAGTCGGAAAGCTAGTCGTGCCAAGTCCGGAGTCTGCTGTCCGGAGCCTTTGATTAGTAGGGGGTGGGCAAGTCCCCATTCCGCTCTCAAGTCGGAAAGCAAGTTCGGAAGTCAGGACAGAAGCCTTTGATTAGTAGGGGGTCCCAAGTTCAATCATTCCATTCGCCTTAACGCACCTACCGGACTTGCTAAGGTGCTACTAGTGGCTAGCTTTAAAAGATCAGTAAGTAGGTGGAGCTCTTAGTGCTTGGGCCGACACCGCTCCTACACTTGCAACAGGAACAGAGCCCACCTATCGACCGAAGACAAATTCTGCATCCGCCAGACAGGAACTTGCAGCAGATAGTCCTGCCTCACACCCACACTCACGAAAGACAACAGCGCCTACGTCTTGAACTACCAAGCAAGGGATGAGCTACCTATCGACGCACTATCGCCTCACAACCTATGAAGGGCTTTAGCAACGAAAGCGCTTTTCACCTTATTTAAAGAGAGAGTTCCGCTTGACTTGAAAGTCCGTCCTGCTTCAGAGCAGAGGGAAGGGATTCAGTCAACTCTCCGAAAGTACTCTTGGGCGAGCTAGGTTCAATGAAATCTTTGTCTTGCAGAGAGGTAGATGATTACTTGAACTCCAGTTTCAGGGCAGGGCGTAAGGCAAGGGGATCTTGAATCAAAGAGTTCCTGTCCGGCAAGCGAAGTAGAAAAAGTATGATTCTTGCTTTTCTCTAGCGGTATCGGCTTTCGGGTAGTGGTGGGTTCAGTCAGTGAAACTCGCATTTAGGCTCGCGTAGTAAACTCCGCTCTTGCTCACTCTAGGGAAGGCGATGCGCTCAGTAAACTCGTATCAACTACTCGCCTTCTTAGCTTTGAACTTCTAGCCGCTTTTAAGAAGACCTTTTAAGCACAAGTGCAGAGAATCTTGTTGGGTTTCGGTAACTAGCCAAGCGCTAGTGAAAGTTGTTAAAGCTAAATATTGAAAGCCGAACTCACACCCTTAGTCAAGCGAGACGCTTAGGTTCAGGCACTTTCACCAGTACTTGAGCCAGCACCTAGCTATGCCCATGTCGTAGCTTCTGCGGCTACGAGGAACCTCCGGACCCCGGCTATGGAAAAGGATCTTTTATTGTCCATGCCCTAGCCGTTGCTTCCGCTGGATCAATGGGATCCCAATCTCGATTTCCTAGGTATGCTTGCCCTGTTCAGTAACTGAAGCTACTTGTTCTCTTTCACTACACCAAACCCACGAACTTTCACCCAAACGCATACAGTTGATTCCACAGGTACCACGGGCATGCTACTAATGCCTGTTGGACCTTGCAAAACTTATTGCCTTACCTACAGGAGGAAGGAAAAAATAACTTAGCTGGTTTTTTTGTCGACAATCGGAACCTGAGAATATTAAACCGTTACCCGGCAGGGTAAAACCAACAGCGCAGAGGCTCCGCAGCAACTGGAGCCACAAAGACGATTGTAGAAAGATACCAGGATTATACTCAAACAATAGCAGCGGTACTCTCCGAAGTAAGCCCTGAAAATAAAGGTGCTACACTAATTGTAGTAACCAGAACAGGGCCTCGGCCCCAGATGCTATGGAACACCTTTCCTTCCTTGCCAAGGGCAGCTGCTCGACCAAGCAACCAATTACCACCCTATAACGTAGCCACTCACCTGGGATAAATTCCTGCTCAGATCTAAATCCTAGACTTTTTCTCTTCTACGCCGTCCTTAGGCAAGCTCGGTTGTCAATGGAAAGGCTCCAGGATTACAAGCCATGATCTAAAAAGTGATTGCCCCCCAACCCTTTTACAGTTCCAGAAGCAGAGGGAGCAGCTTCAGTAGTTCCATCTCTCTAGCCCGCAGGAGTTCCGGTGGAGGGTGAGGACCCGGATAGAGAGGGACCTATGGCAGTAGTTTAAGTCGGCCCAGTGGCGGAGCTAGCAGCAGCAAAGCCCTTTTTTTTAGGGATAGTTAAATTCCGGATCGAAGAGATTCACCCGTAGTGGATAAGGGGGCAAAGCCAGAGGCAAGGCGCTACTTAGCCCTCATCTCTTCGCTCTCCTCCTTCCTGTCGATCAGTGCGACTCCCAAATCCACATACAGAGAAAGCGGATGTGCCCTTATTTGCGCAGTTGCAATATTCAATATATAGTTGCAAGGCTTTCTTTCGTGAGCTAGCCTTGTTAGCATCCTCTTTCCCTCTCTCGGATGTCCATCCAATCTCTGATTCCAGTCCACAACTTCCTTGAATATAGCTCCTGTTGCTCTTCTCTGGCTAGGATGTCGCTTATATGGCCATCTATTCTTAAGCGTCAGGGCGTGTTAAAGGTTTCTCAAAGGGGAGGCGCACCGACCGGAAGTGAGGAGCCAGAAAGCATAGATTTCCAGGTATATATATATTATACGTTATTTCACCGATGCGAGTGCCGAGTTGTTTCGAGTCTCAGAATCCGATCCTCGCTCAGCTCCAGCTTCAAAGGTCTGATATGTAGGCTAATTTGCCGGTAGAAATGATGGGTTGAGTCGGTCAACTGTCATGTAAAGAAGAGAAAGGATAGACTTTCCAGCCCATGTGTGTAGCATCTGAGTTTTCCAGCACTATCACTGAACTAGTACTTTCTATTAAATCAATCACTAAAACTATAAAGTATTGACGGCTTCTTCCCCGTCCAGAGTTTAACCTCACTAACTTGAAAGAGACTACTCCTCTGGAAGGAACGACTCTATATAAAGAGACGCGCTACGACGCTGGATACTCGATAAAAGTCAATTGATCCCGCGGGGACGGAAATAAAAATCGGGCAGGATTCGCTCAATCAAAGACAGTTCAATTCGATCTTAGCCGATCTAAGGTTTACCGTCTCTCCGGCCCCGTTTCGGTGCACTATTGGAGAGCTCACTGGGCCCGCCGCTTTCTCAATCGAAAATGGAAACTGTCAAGATTAGCGTACTGAACGATTTCAATTATTATATATGTTATTTCAGGATTGATTTTCGTTGATCGGATCGGATCGAGCACATAGGGTGCGAGCCCGAAGTCAATTAATTCTCTTTGGCTGAAGTCAATCTTCATCAAGACAGCTGACCGAGTCGAAACCTACTGCTCAAGTCTGACGAATGCCGTTCATGAGCTGGTAAAGTCGAGATCAATCAACTGGGATCGGATCGCCACACCCGGCTTTTTCCTTGTGAAAAAGAAAAGAGTCGCTTTCCTTACTGACTGAACACCTTCCCCATCTCTATTTGAGACAGATAGAGTTTTCACACAAACGCCTTGACTCGCAGCTGGAAAAGTGGAAGGGACTCCCATCCTGTGAAAGCACTCGGGAGAAAGAGGGGGCGAAAGGTCCCCATTCGGGGTAAATCTTCCTTCAAATGCTTTCGATATTTGAGCCGTGTCAATGTCCTTTCCTGAATCGGTGGGAAATTGCCTGGGAGGAGCCTGCTTAGCCACGGGCAGTCTACCCCTTCTCCCTTCGATTGGATCATAATCACGTTCAGGGACAGGCTTTCTTCCCAAAGCATACTTTTGCTTGCTCGCCATAGCACAAGCTGATCACACTGTGACGTCGAGCACTTCGGAGGAAGCGCGGTTATTAAATTCCTCAGCGCTTAAAGCAAGATTCGGAACTTTAGTTTAGTTAGGGTCATCGTTTCATCCGCCCTTTCTCTTTCGACAGAGGGTCTTGGTCTGTGTTGGTGGTATCATGAGCTTAGCTAGGCAGCAGAGGGCTGTATGCCGGGCCATCGAAAGGGCGAAAGCGTGGAATAGAGTGAAGTCTTGCCATGAGCTCTTTTATCCAATCATCCAGCAGCCAAGAAAAGATATCGAGATTGAAAGCCCTCCCTAATACCTTCTCTACTTCGGGACAGGATTTCACTCCAATGGCAATAAGCTAATAGATGTGGTCTTAGTCTCTTTTTCCTGGGATAACTTGAATAAGAGGTGCGATAGCGCTTTAATTCATACATTTCTTTCGAGATGCTTTGAATAGCTATCCTTTCGTACCTGTGGGATTCGACTTTCCTTGGCGATTGGGTCCGTGATCAAATAGGCTCTTACTTCGCCTCGAAAGGGAGCTGCGTAGGTAGACTAGAAGTAGTAGTTCCCGGCAAAAGAGAATTTCTTTTTGATTGAGTTCCAGGCTCCAGGCTTAAGAGCTGAATTAGCCATTGGGATTGGTGTACAGACAAGACTGATTGAGATTCGTAATTAGCTGCAATAAAAGAATACGCTCTTTCGACAGAGAAGTGAACGACTCCGATCTGCAGATGTTTGAGGGAAGAAGACGGTGCTAGCGAAGTTAATTAACTAAAATCGGTCTATTTCTAAGAGCAGAGCAGGGGAAGAAGGATAGAGTTTATTCTTTTTATTATTAATAAAGCATATGGAGCAGACTTCCCCTTTCTAGAAGACAGGGGATAGAGCTTTGAATAGCCGTAGCAAGGGAAGCAAGGAGCTTTCTTTCCTCTCACTAAGAACCCCTAGAGCAATAGACGGAATTCGGAATTTTTGGGGTGGCTGCTAGGATAGATGCATAGAATCCGGATGCCGAGAATACGCGGTTAAGGTAGAAGATCTCAAGTCAAATCATTAGCTTCGGTGAACAAGATAAGATCAAATTGCTCCTCTTTCAGGATTCCGTGACAGATGGGATTCTTTGGGCTAGGATCTAAAGAGATGGCTATGAGAGGGTTGCACGCCTGTAGTAGCTTGACAGTAGGAAGAGTCTAAAGGCCTAACCGCAGCTATTGAATCAACTATTCTTGTTCAAGCAAGAAAAACGTATTCGCCATAGTTGTTACGATATCCTTTGCTGATAGTACTACTAGCTCTTGACTTAAGGGGCAGTAAGTAGCTCTCCTTCTACTGGTATAAAATACCCTTTTGTTAAGGACGTTGCTTATCTCCTTATTTAAATAAGAGCTTAGTAGAAGGGGCCTGTTCGAGTGGAGTCTTCGGTACCAAAAGGTACGATATCTGATAAACATGCTTTTATAGGCCTTTGAGAGCCACCACTTATCCAAAACACTGTCCACAGCAACTCTTGTGTCAACAACAACTGCTATTGTCTTCTTTATCTGTGGAATTGGTCCTGAAAAACCCCGCTCAGATGTCCAATCCGGGGCTATCAGATGTCCAACCAGTCCTGTAAATAAAGATATCTTCTCGCTCTCCGCTCCTCGGTCTCGGTCACTGGCTCTTTTGAAGGTGGCTTCTGATTTCATCCTTGCAAAGGCCATGTTTAATAGTAAATAACTTGACTTTCACGGTCCTCTGGTGCAATATGATTACTAGGGCTCTCTTCAAATGCGATATCAAATGCGATAAACGACTTTCTTTTTGAGGCTGCTAGATCTGTTGTTGTTGAAAGAGGTGCTTCGGTCGCATGCATGGGTGGTGCCTCTTCTGGCATACTCGACTTCGCTAGCCTTACCCGATTCCCGTATTGCGCCTATGAGACTTATTACCGGATTGATTGCCTCTACTGCTTGTGCGCCTATTACCGTTATGCGCTACGCTAACCCTTTTCTTGCTTGGCATGTGACTTCCCTAGCTTGCCAGTCAATAGATGAGGGACGGATCGAGAATAAGAGATTGGGGATTGCTGCTCGGGAGAGAACAATAGAAGCGAGGCTGCTTCCGTTACAGCCAATAGATGAGGGAGGCGTGCCCTAACCAGTCAATGGATGAGCTAGGACCGCTGCTCGAGAACATGAGATCGATTCATAGCCGCGGATTGAGGGCGAGAACCCGGCCATAAACCGGAGATTGATGACCTGGAGGGGTTGCCTGCTCGAGAACCTGAACCGGGATGTACGCATTTGCAAATCAGTACACTAGGAAGAGATGCACCGCTATAGACCGGGAATAGACGGGCTTTATTCTTTTACATATCGGGAACCCGAACCAAAGCCATTTCAACTAACTGGCAGTAGCGCTTATTGCAGCACATATCTCTTCCACACGGGCCTTCCATTTATTGCATCGAGGGCGAGAATCCATAACCACTCCCCTTCCATGAAACGACCTGATTCGTCACGAATTAATGCCCACACCTATCACGAGGGAGAAAGACTACTCCTTTCATCCGGCTTCGTCAGGAATGGTAAAGAGGAAAGGCGAAATCAGTCGAAGAAAGAAGTAGCTGGGGCAATGTTCAAGCTAGGCAGATATGCCTAGGCTCACTAGGAATGGTTTTTATTGGCATTACTATAGTGGGCGACCGCCGCTCCCCGTCTCTCTTTGAATTGCATGATATAGACCATCCATATCTGCTTTCAGTCCCTCTACCCGGTCTTTGTAGCCATCCCGTGTTAGCCATGGCTCTCTAGGAGCCCGCTTCGCTTGGAAAAACGCAGCAACACATGTCTTGTCTTGCATCAAGAACCATCATTGATGGACGTTGCACATGACACCTCATGGGTAAGGATAAGGTAATGGACCTTTACCAGATATACAGCTTGCCTCTAAGCAACCCTCGTTCTTTGAGGGTGAACCATCCATTTCCTTTTCTGCGGTGGAACTCTCACAGTCAGTCCTGACTTTCCTCGTTCGTTTCGCTTCGTCTTCCGCGTATGATGTCGATGGCCCGAGGTAGAGCTTCTCGGTGTGGAGCGATATACCCTGTATTGCTTCTGTCTTTGGTTTTATCGTCGAGATTGGGTTGGTGTCGCCTGCCAGTGGTTTCCTTGTGTGACCTTTCAATCTGTCACTATGAATGTTTGCAAGGCACCTATCTAAACGTCAATCTTTCTTCTCTTTGTTCTCATGTCCCTGAGCGAAGGGGGCCCGTCTATCAATAGAAGGTGCGGCTAGCTTCACAGAAGAGTAATCCCGAATTGGCCATTCTTCTTTCTTGGTTTCCGTTCCCCTGCCACCTTCAATCCGTCCGCTGGGAATGATTCAAGCAATGCAGGTGAAGAAGGGAGGGACTACAAGCTTGAGTGCTATCTCTCCGAAGTGAAATCCTTGTATTAGTAGTCACTAGGAAGCCTTCCCCCTCGCTAGAGGAAGCCCCATAGCAAGTGAGCGACCAGTTCTTCACTCTCTGTCCCGTCTGAGTTTAGTTCGTCTCTCTGGAGTATTAGATCCCATTTCAAGCCCGAGCCATCTAGTTCTTCTTTTCTTCTTTTTCATTCTCGTTGTGGACAGTAAATCGGGATAGCTGGAGTGATCAATCAAGCGAGTTGCCGCCTCCCTCGCTCGGGCAATCAAACAGCCTGCGAGATTCAAGTGCTGCTCCATTCGAGTTTAGGAAATTCTCTTCGTTAGACATGGGAAATTCAAAATAAGGAGCTAGATTGCGTGCTGGAAGAACCAGCTAAGCAGGAGGCCGGGCAGACATAGATCTCGTTTCTCCCTCTTTGATTGCTCGAAGAACAGCCAGCGAGATTAGCATCTTACCTCTTAAGTAAGGCCGCTCAGCAGCATTTCTTTCTCTTCTCGCAAGTTCTTCTTTTCTTCCTTAAGCACTTGAGCCAAACATCCATCTTTGATCTGAACATCCATCCATCGGATTCATTTGATTGCTTTCTTGAATCTGTGAATGCGTAAACTACAAGTAGTCGGAGTCACTCCTGGACCCAGGCACATATTGTAATGTCGTTGATCCCCGTCTTCCTCATTCGATCTATTCTTTCTTTAATCTAAGAAGGAAATGCCTTTCAATCAGAACATCTTGCTTGGGAATAAGGAGTATGGCGGTAAGCTGCAAGGAAGAGAGCCCGAGTCTCGTAATCGAATCCCTTTATAGAATCCAATTCTCTATGAATTCGCTAGTCCGATCATGGAATCTAGCTATATGGTAGCGGAACCAAAGGCGAGTTAGGAAGGCAATGACAGAAAGGGGCTGCCTTTTCAAGACACACTGAATCGTCACCGCGGAAATCAAACCCTTGGGAAGCAGAGGAGAATACACCGACCAACAAGCCAGATTCATAGACGTCATGTAATCCGGTGATGTTCTCCCGGGCTCTGCGCCTGTACCTTGGAAGCCCTATCAAAACAGGAGCACCACCTAGGCAAGGAAGGTCTCCATTCAGATATGGGAAAGGGAGAGATCCACAACCTTAAATGAAAGGGGGCCTCAGCACCACCGATCCTTAAGAAAGAGTCACTAAACCCCCGTGCGGGGATGGATGCGCTCTGCCTGCTCTGGTCGACTCCCCTTACTAATAGGGCGTTGGCCAGGGAAGGAAGGGAAGGCGAAGAGGGGTAGGAAATGTTTCAATGAATTATCGTCAATAACATGGAATCGAGTAGGAGGAGAATTGATGGGTCATCTCTCGCCCTAAAAGACCTGGGCTCCGCAAGGTCCGGTGATGAAGGTGGGTCTTTAATGTTCCTCGTGACCGGCCAATGGGTTTAGTGGTACCCACCAGATTAGGTGGCAGCATCATATGAGCCACAACAAGATGAGTTTATGGAAGGTCGGTAACGAGATACCTATACCCAACCGGGGGGAATCAATGATGAACTAGAGGCCTTACTAATAGGCCGAGCACCCATTTCACCCAAGCATCGAAGGAAGGAATACCAGCCGGAAGAGGGGAGCTATCAATTGAATGCCTACCTTCCCATTCCTTGATAGGAGATGCGCAGGATTTCATGCATGTCGGGACGAACATCAGAGCATAGGCCGATCAAGAGGACTAGTTGGGGGAACTAGGTGGTGGAACTCGAAGAAACGCCGCCTTGACTTGTCTCTGTATGCCTAGGTCAATAAGATAGGAATAGAATGCTTCCCTAACTTTTCATTCTTCCCACCAGGTGACCAGTGAACAAAGGATGGGCTGATCATGAGCTCCCAATAGCCGATCAACGCAGGAGATGAGCCGATAAGGGGTATCTTAAATCTAGATAACCCCCTTACGTAATAGGGGGTAGCCCCGGGATGAGAATCAGGCTTTTATCTTCGGAGTTTCATCTTGCTTTAATATGCCACTCCCAACGATTCTGGGGATGCATGGGAGGGAGAGCTTGTTGGACGGATAGAGTGAATGCGGGAATGGCATAGAGGAATGGGATACTAATTAAAAAAAAGTAAGAAACCAAGCCTAGGGAGCCTGTGGTTGATATAAGAAGTACTTACTATCTTTCCCAAACCCCCTGTTCTGCCTACCGACCTTAACTTCTCTTTCTAGCCCCTCTACGCTTACCAACGCCTGCATTCCTTTTATTGCTTGTTGTACTCCTTCTACCATATTCCTTTGTCTGTGCACTTCAGTCCCTGATCGACTATAAGTCTTCTTTGCTATAGCTTGAATCCGTGATCGACCTATAATAAGTCTTTTCTTTGCTGGCTTGAGTCCGCGTGATTTATCTATCTTATTATACCGAATCCCTACTTCTTGTTGCTAGCAAATGAGAAAATAATCAGTCTTTGACTGTGACAGCGACCGAATACCAAGCTAAGCGGAATGTGAGCCTTAAAGTGACTTCCTAGCTGCTGCTTGATCTATCTCATTAACTGCAGAATCCCCATGAGTGTACTTCCTGCTAGCAAATGGGAAAAGACTACTTCTTGGACTGTGGCCGACACCAGAGAAGACTAATTAGAGATTTGCTAAGCGAACGAGCCTGAAAGCGCTTCTCCTAGCTTGATCTAAGTCTTATACATTAATTAAGCAGCCTGACTTATATGCTCCTCTTCCCTTGCTTTATTACACCGATTACTGCAGATGAAGCGAAGGACATCGATTATCTATAACGAATATTCGACGTCGACGGATAGGCCTTCTACTGCGCCATCTCTTAGCCTTTCTCCCCCTCTATTGCCGGTAAGAAAGGAGACTAGGACTTCCATAAACTAAAGAAAGAGCGGAATCTCCTCCGATTGCTGCTTGCGGGACTATTGTATATATTATATTAGTTATAACACTCTAATTAACTGACAAAGCGTCTGTTCACGGAGGTTGTTGTAGTTGCAATAATTTCTTATTTCTTTTTCGAGATTGGGTTGGTGTTCAGTGTACCTTACTGTATCGAAATCGAAAAGAATGCATAGCATTCTATTCTCCCATCATACTTTTGTTGGAAAAAGCCACGCCCCTATCACGCCCTTACGTTTATGGCGGGCAAAAAAAGTCTCTCTATTTTCTCTTTAGGGAGCAGCACAGTCTTTTCATGCACCAAACCACATGATTGTTCTAGAATGGCTATTCCTCATCCTCACAATCGTCGCTCCTTGTGATGCTGCGGAACCATGGCAATTAGGATCTCAAGACGCAGCCACACCTATGATGCTAGGAATAATAGACTTGCATCACGATATCCTGTTCTTCCTCATTCTGATTTTGGTTTTCGTATCACGGATGTTGGTTCGCACTTTATGGCATTTCCACTATCAAACGAATCCAATCCCTAAAAGGATTGTTCATGGAACTACTATAGAGATTATTCGGACCATATTTCCTAGTATCATCCCGATGTTCATTGCTATACCTTCATTTGCTCTGTTATACTCAATGGACGAGGTAGTAGTAGATCCAGCCATTACTATCAAAGCTATTGGACATCAATGGTATCGGAGTGCGCCTCTTCACGAGGGTGATGAAAGTGCAACGAAATGTACCGGTGGTTCGCGAAGCATCTGGCTTACCGGTAATCTCCCATTCCCGTCGTCGAGAGACTATAAGAACTATAGCATGCCAGAAACGGGGAGTTGGGGTGGTTAGACCTATACCCCGAAATGCTCCCAGCATTAGAAGCCTATGGTTCCATTCTTGTTGTTGCTGGAGGTACACATCCCTCTTCTCGGTGTGGAGCGATATACGAGAAATAGATGCTCAGCCTGCAATGTCCGATAACGGCGCTGAAGTAGTGAATCTATCGGCACCACAGCAGTGGCATACAACTTTGGACCTAACGGCCGGCCCCGTCACCTTTCGGAATGGGGGATCCCCGTTGGCAACAACCACGGTAGTAGTTGCGGAACTACTGGGCCGGGAGAGGACAACCTGTTGTTCCTGCTCCTCTTTCTTCGCTTCGGGGACGGAGGTCCTACGGTAGGTAACAGCAGGCACAAGCACTTGACCGAAGGGGACCAGCGCTTCTACTCCTCCACCGAGGAGCCGTTCGCAGCGAGAAGCAAGGGATGTAGTGAACGGTGGGAGGTCAAAGAGAATTGACCTATTCATAGAGTGATCCTATGATCGATATAGGATATAGACTCTTTCCTTATTATTGATATAATCTAAATCATCTTTTTCTTTCGAAAGAAAGACATATACCTATCTATCTCTTCTGGAGATACATCGATCCATGTCGGAGAAATCTCTGGATTCATTGGTAAATGTGGTCCAGTCTAGTCTATCCTTTGTCATTCAATAGGGTCTACCGTTACTCCGGGGCAAGACTGGACAATTCTACTCGAGACGTGATCGGTCTGAATGACTTTTTTTGGGTTTCATGAATGAAAAAAAGATGAGTACGCGCGCCTGACTAATAGGGGCGCAACGGCAACACTTGTACTATACTAATAAGGGCTAATAGGGCGGCCCCCCCCCATTAGTAAGTGAAGTTCGCTTGCTGCTTGCTCCTTTCAGGAATGGAATGAATAGGGCCGACTCACTATGTTGTATGTCTCCTTTCCAGTCAGGGGCGAGGGAGTCGTACGAGAAGCGATCGGAATGCCCTAATGCGAGTGACCGAAAGGGTTTCGAGTGGAAGCTCGCACCTCCCCGCCCCGCTCAATCAATCGCGGTATCACCTGGCTCCGGGCTCCGACGATCTGGACCATACTCAAACAAAACCGAAACCACTTCTGATAGACTTGTACTAGAAACTAGCGGTGAACAACGGAGCGCTCCGCCCCGTCCCTCCGACCCGAACCTCACCTCCTGAAGAAAAGGGAATTGAAACTGGGATCAAGCGGAGATAGAACCAGAATCACCCACCGGCCGGTTAGTTGATTTTCACATGCATTCTGGTGAGAAAAAAAAAAAAAGAAGTACGCGAAAGGGGGAGCGGTCCGTCCGCTGGAATGAGCAGTAGTAGGATCTTGGAAGCTCAGCTCACGTCCGAACAGGTCTTGAGCGCCTCGCAACTGACTTGCTGCAGCGAAAAAATAAGAAAAAAAAGCAAAAAGAAGGGTGACTACTTACTAAGAGGGGGGGGTGGGACCAGCTGGCATAATGCACGCTGGAACGTGGGAATTCGAGGTCTCATGAACGACTACTATACAATACTACTACTTTGTTTTTGTTTTGTTCGTGGACAAACGATTTCCGGTCAGGCCTATGGATGGATCCTTTTAGATCTACGGGCCGGCCGGCCCCGGCCGTTCACATGAGCATAGGGAATCTATACTCGAGCGTTCGCCTTACTAATAGGGCCCCTGACAGGATAGGTGAGGAATCACTCTTGATCTGATCTATTGGGGCCTACAACTTCGCCGAGCCGACTAGCATCCCTTTCCACTGCGCATTTATCGAACAAAGAAGACGACTATAGGATCGAATTCGCTTTCCGTAGTGAACTGGTCGTCCCATACCTTCTGCGTGTCTCATGTGTGTGGAACCAGGTCTTTTTCGGTTCCAGCTTCACTGAAGTAGGTAGGGCTGGGCGAGAAACGGTCCCCTGTTGTCTTTAGGGCCTTCGATTCCACCGGGGTCTTACGGTCTCTGAGAGAGGGGAGAACTACCTAACTAAAGAAGAATAGTGCTCTTTCTAAGAGTAGGCGTGGAGAGCTTTTTGCGGGGAAACTTGCAAGTACAGTTTGGGGGGAGGCGGGCGTCGACCCAACCTTATGAGTATTCGGACTATAACAGTTCCGATGAACAGTCACTCACTTTTGACAGTTATACGATTCCAGAAGATGATCCAGAATTGGGTCAATCACGTTTATTAGAAGTGGACAATAGAGTGGTTGTACCAGCCAAAACTCATCTACGTATGATTGTAACACCTGCTGATGTACCTCATAGTTGGGCTGTACCTTCCTCAGGTGTCAAATGTGATGCTGTACCTGGTCGTTCAAATCAGACCTCCATTTCGGTACAACGAGAAGGAGTTTACTATGGTCAGTGCAGTGAGATTCGTGGAACTAATCATGCCTCTACGCGTGCGCCCGGAGACATAGGCCGACTGC
>NW_027518691.1:35000-45905 GCF_043159265.1 Tasmannia lanceolata
CTTCGATTTAGCTCGTCAAAGTCCCAAGAGAATCGATACACTTGGCTAGGGAATTCTTGCCCTATTGTGTGTGCTCCAAAGGCTTTCCCTTTTCTTTCTACTCAACCTTGACTGCCTGCACGACTTGCTCACTCACGTGTTGATCGAAAACGGATCTCCCCTCAATTATATGATTAAAGCAAACTTCCATCACCGGATGCAGGAAGTCCAAAGCGCTTATAGCCGATTACTTACATTTACTAAATTTACCGTGACTTCATTTGCCAAAGATAGTGGGAGGGGGTCGATCCGGAGACATTACATGCTGGAAAACGGATCTATTCAATCAGCCTTGATAGAAAGCAAAACCCCTCCCCTATAATAAGGACAAACACTTTGTTTCGAGAGTCACCCCAGACATTTGTCGGAGAAGCCTTCCTTACATAAGTAGATTCAGACGACCGTGGACAGATCAATAAGAATGTGAGAAGGACGATGACATCCGCCCCAACTTCACCATAAGGTTCGACCGGCCCCCTAGGACTAGTAGAGCTGACCGGAAGTTCCCCCTATCTAGAGCAGGCCAGAAGTCCGACCCTACATAGAAGGTTGAATAGGATCAGGATGAACAGGTGCCCTTCAGAACTACTTTTGAAAGCGCAGTCGTGAACCAATGCCCAAAAGTGGAACTGCCAAAACCGAGAACTCAGTCACGCGTCTGGTAACCAGTTGAGATCGGGCTACGGCCTCTTGTCCTTAACAAAGGAAATGGAACGGAATCCTTTTCTTCCTTTTTCCGTTCGAGAGACTCAACTAAGGCACATCCCATGCTGTGCCACCCAAAGCGCTTTCGCCGGCTCAAGACAGTTCCATCGCGAAACTCTCTCCCCTTCTTTTCCTTCTGTTATGACAAAGCCTTTTCTTGCCGGCCTTCTTTCCCATTCCAGCGGCTTGTTCGCTCGTAGATGCCTCATCGTTCTCAACATGTATGTTTCCTTTGCTGATCCGGTCTTGAATAGTTTGTTTGAGTGTTGGTGCCATGCCCTCCAATTCCATGGTACTTCACAAGTAGTCATTCGTATTGCACCATCTCGGTTTAGGCCGAAGAAGGAAGGTTTCGTTTTCCCGCCCGTTCTACTCGCCCTTTCCGTCCAAAAAAGACGGATTCGAAGGTTTTTCCCAGGTTAGAGAACTTTCCCCGCTGTCCTTCTTTCAGCCGGTCCTAACTCTTCCTTCTCTTCTGGTTAATCCTATGAATCGGTAATCGGATCGGCAACAGGGTGGTCGTAGATCACTGGGTTCAATTCCTTGATTCCTAAAATATGGATGAATTCCTTCGATGCTTGCTCGGAGCGGGGTCGACCTTGGTATCGAATAACCTTTCGAGCCTTCCCAAATGGATCTCTATCCTCCTTTGAAACCAATAGAAGTTCTGTTTCATAACCCCTGGTCGGATCGATAGGAGAAGAATAGGACTCTTTCCCAGTATCATAACCTGTCGATGGGAGGAGAATGAAACCATTAGTGGAAAGATCTGTTGTTCGATCTGCATTTTTAGGGGGCGATGAAAAAAAGAGAGTCTCGTTAATTCTCCTGGCCTTTCGAATGAAACACATGTTATAAAATATCCGGGCCGGGTCCTGGGTCCAACAGCCAGATCGATTACGAGTCATCCCCTAGCCCTCGAATCCAACTCAGTCGGGTGGTGAAAACCCCTCAACTATAGATGTTGGGATTGGCCTCAGACGGGTCGGTCCGTTGGCAGCGGGAGAAATAGGGGATCGGGGGCAAATGAGTCCCTAGAGCCTCTTTCTGCTGGGTGAAGAATTAACACTCAACAGCTAGGTTGAGGGCCGAAAGAAGAAGATGGACCGTTAGGTTCAGGACCGGGAGAACGCATTAGATAAAAAAGTTGATGCTAACATTCGAGTGGGAATGGGAACGAAGGAAAAAAAGTCTTTAGTGGCCGGCTAAACCACGTGACTGGTCCTATACGCGCCCAGCCCATCACCAATGTTCTTTGAGAAATTGGGTGGGGGAACTTCCATGACGAATCGAACCTTCTACCCGCTGCCTAACCCAATACCCATCTTGTTGTTATGAAATGAGGCTATCATGCATGATGTGTAACCCCGACATTGGAGTAGGATTATGTTGAGCCATTCGAGGAGTAGGCGGGGAAGCAATACCTAACTATCTTTTTTCTATGGGGAGCCGCTGCTTTCGGGAATGATACGTGATAGCCCGCCCTTTTCTTAATAGGAATAGCCATGTCGAGTAATAGCCACCTACATGCTACTAATGCGCATGTCAGTGCTATAGATATATGCTTTCTACCACTCTATTCTATATACTAACTCACTAGACGGGAGAAGTGCAATCGGGTCCAGGGCCGGGTCGAGCGGCCCTCTTTCTTATTTATTATAAGCGATAAAAAAGGTTTTCCGATTGGGTTGCCGGAGAGGATTCGTTTTGGATGGGTGCTCCAGATGGCGAAATGCAGCAGGGAAGGATACGTAGGTAAATCATTCGTGCCTACTATTCTATCCGAAGTGACTTCTCCCCCGTCGGCTCGCCGCGATGAGGCACATCTTTTTATGATGAACGGCTGACAAATAAGATAAAAAACAAAACAGGAACAAGCACATACGCAAAGGAGATCCCTGAAGCACCACCACGAACGCTACCGCGCGTCCGCCTGCGGTGCGGTAAGCTAGCCTTCTTTAGCATAATAACACGCTGGCGAGAGGTCATATTCTGACTAGAAAAACACGCAATAGCTAGGAATAGGAAAGGAGGCGGATTAGTGAGGAATATATCATAACAATCTCAAGAATTGCTTTGCTTCTGTTGAGGGCATTACGGGCCGACTACAAGAAGCAAAGCTTCGTAGACTCGACAAGGTGGAAAAACTGGTAAGGTTTCTGAAGCTTAGGAGAGGAGACAGGTTAACTAGAAGGCAAGGTAGGACTTGAAAATAAGGCTGGACGAATAACAGTAAGAATGAACACTTGATGAAAAATCCTCTAACGCGGGGGGTGCAAAAGACCTTTTTTCTAAGGCCGTAGATACCACTGAATACGCGAGGACCAGGGAAGGGCAAGCAAGCGGTTGATAAGATGGATAAGAAACGTAGATCCAGTTATAATCTTAGTAAAGCAACCTTTCGCATAGAACCAGCGCTTAGTAAGCTAAGGCTAAAACCCCTTGTGTGAAGCATATGGGTAAGAAGGAATCAATATCTCGACATAAGCCAAGAGGCAAGTGTAGATAAGATAAAAAATGGATTGAAGGTAAGATAGACGAAACCAGCAAGACGTAATAGGCTAGCGCGGCGCATGCGCTTTACTTCTTTCTGAGTATCCCGGTGCAGGAGAAGATAAGAAAGGGCGGGCTGCAGTAGGAGATGGAGGCGTTCAGAGGCTTGCGAATGATCTACCAGGATCGGGCGGCCGAGGCGGAGAGCTGTTGGGAGGATTGTTGGACGAAGGAGGCTCGAGAGACCATGGAACCCTAATCGCAGAGAAGAGTCCCTCCTTGGTTTGATCCGCGGTTTGAATCTTCTATTGCACCGCTTTGGATCTCTCTCCCAAACCTTCCCCTTAATTTCTTCAATCCAGACTACCTTTAATCTATTGCAGGGGTGATAGGTAGGGTTTTGAGATTTGATGGCCCAACGATAGCCCAAACCAGCCCAACGTCACCACTAACCCTCTACCGCAGCACGCCGTCCCTCCGCCTGCCAACATCAACGCCATCTTTGACGGCCAGCCCGCCCTGGACCCCCGTCAGTTCATCCACCCATTACCCGCCATAAACACCCTTCAACCTGCCTACCAGCCATCTCCTTCAACCCCATACATCCTCTCTCCGCCCTCCGAGCCTGAAACCGCTACCGCCATCTCCCCAGACTACTACGTCATGTCCCCAGAACCTTACCTGGCCTCACCAGACCCGACCCCCTTTCCGGAAACTGATGTGCCTGTGCCCGACCAATATGGCTCCATGATGCAATGCGATGAAGTCCGGCACATGACGAGGGGAGGAAGACTGTTCAAGCCCCCTGAGCTAAGAGACGAGAATCCTGCGGCCCGAGTCAGAGGCGAGGTGCAACCGCCAGTCCAGCCTTTGCCCGAGGAAGACCCCGTCATCCGCCAGTTGAAGAAGACCCATGCCCAAATCTCTGTCTGGGGCCTGCTCATGGCCTCTCCCAAGCATAGGGAGGCGGTGCTGAAAGAGCTTAACCGCGCCCAGGTCTCCTTAGACACCACTCCAGATCGGTTGGCAGCTATCATGGGGATTTCAGCCTCGCCTTCCGCCATCACATTCTCCAATGATGACCTCCCTCCGGACGGAAGCACGCACCTCCGGCCCCTGTACCTTACTCTCGACTGCAACAACTAGAGGGTAGCGGCGGTGCTGGTCGACAACGGATCAGCCCTCAATGTCTGCCCACTCCAGACCGCCGTCGCCCTAGGATTTGAGCCGTCAGATTTCGTGCCGACTGCCCAAGGGGTCCTCGCCTATGACAACACCCGGAGAAGTGTGGTGGGGGTGCTAGACACCCAAGTCTCCATCGGGCCGATGCATTTCCCAGTCTCCTTCCAGGTCCTGGACATCCCGGCCTCTTTCAGTCTCTTGCTGGGCCGACCTTGGCTCCACGCCATCGGAGCCGTGCCCTCCACGCTGCACCAAAAGATTCGGTTCATCAGGGACTCGAAAGTAGTTACGCTATACGGAGATCCCGCCCCGGGCCAGTGTCAGAATGTCTCTGCTGAGCATAATTCCCAGCCAAACCAGGGGCATCCGGACTTCCCCCTCACCGGCTTCCAATTTTCCGACATCCAGCAGATTTCATTCGCCGACCCCGGCCGTGAGAAGATTCCTCCACCCTGCGGAGAAAATACCAGCGTGCCAAGAATGCTAAGAGCAATAGGGTATTTCCCCGGTATGGGTCTTGGCCCCACAGGTCAAGGCATCGTCACGAGCATCGAAGTAGACCAGGTTGCAGCCACTTTCGGGCTAGGATACCAGCCAGCCCTCGGCCGAAGACTGGGCCCAAGCAGAAGAAAACGCCAGAAGGAAAGTTCTGGCAAAGAAACAGAGAAAGCCATACGACCCAGTCCCTATGCGCCCATACGCTAAGACGCTTAATGGGTATTTCGTCAGAGAAGGAGAGGCGGCGAAGCCCCTTCTGCGGATTCCCAGAACCATGGACGGACCTGGCCTCAGGAAAGAGGCTCCCTGGTTTCGAGATCTTTCATACCCATACTCTCTCTGCTGGTAGCTCTCCGCACCCTGCTCCTGTTCCAGAAGAAGAAGACTGGCAGACCCACCTAGAGGACAAGATGATGCGGGCCCTGTTCCTAGACTCTCCGCCTCGCCCGAGCACCTCTGCAAACCTGATTGCCGCACTGGGAGAAGAATCAGAGCCACGCCGCCCGATCATTTCAGATGTCACTACTCCTCTTCGAAATTGGTCTGTGTCCAGTCCAGTCTACCGCCCCAGTTATGTACCGGCTTCGGCCGATTCTGTATCTGTCGGCCTATCCGGCCTTCCTCAGTTTGTACTCCCTCCTTTTGATCAAATGAAATCAAGCTTCCCTTATTTGTCTGTGCCTTCTTCTAACGTAAGCAACAACGACTTAATTAAAGCACCCTCTTCGGATGAAGTCGACGACGGTTCTCCCCTCGAGATCTTATCTTAAAACAGATCGAACGAGAGGAGAACCGTCAAGTCGAGCCCCTAGCGGAAGAATCGGAAGTAATTAACCTTGGCACAGAAACCACGAGGGTTATAAATGAGTCCAATTATATCTCTCTTGGTTCAGTCTGGCGAAGGTCATTCAGTTGGCTAAGCCTGTTAGTCGAGCAACCTTTGAGAGCATTATATAACCCCAAAAGGACTGAAACTCGGTTCGAGAGGTTATCGCCGAACTTGAACAGTTTGGTTGGTCACTAATCGATAGGTATATTCCGTGGGTCTCAACCATACCGATTAGTCAGGGTATGTCTTGGGAACCGACCTGGAAGGCCGTTCCTAATGTTCGTTTCTTCACGGAGGATCCAAAAGCTTCCAAGAAGCCGATTAAGTCAGGCTTTCTTGCGCTCTTTAAGGAGCTTGAGGCGTATGGATGGTACCCTTTCGTTGTTAGAGCAACAGGGTCGAGCGGTCTTTCCCTGTAGTGTCTGTCCTCCTCTGGTCCGAGCGCATTAAATACGCATTGGACCGGGATAATGGGCACTGGGTCAAACTAGATCTCGACTGGGCGTTGAGCAACGTGGGCCTTCCCGCTGTTTGTGATACGGAAAGCGATGTCTACTTTGGCAGGCTCTCCTCCGTCGTGGAGGGGGCGGGCAAAAGGCGATTATTCGCCATTGGAAATTACGTCAAACAAAGGTTACTGGCTCCTTACCACCGGTGGTTGATGGCGGTTCTCCGTCGTCTTCCATGTGATGGGACATTCGATCAGACACGACCTATTGACCGTTTCACCGGCTTTAGGACCGCGTTCTGTTACGATTTGAAGTCAGCTACCGATAGATGGCCTATAGCCATCTGAATTCCCATGGCATCGTTCTTGTTAGGACCTGAGTTGGCGCTGGCCGTTGTTCAATCGGCCCTGGGACTGAACACATTTGTTGTAGGTCCTCCTCTCGTTAAGAAGGAGCGATCTGTAGCATTTATGGCTGGTCAGCCACTCGGTTATCTAGCGTCTTGGCCGCTCTTCGCCCTGTGCCACCATTTTATGGTTTGGCTTGCAGCTAGGCAGGTTTATCCCGGGCGGACTGCTCCATTCTGTGACTATGCTCTGTTGGGAGAGGTTACATTAGTTGTGAAAAGAGCGGTCGGCAAAGCCTCCCTTTCACGACTCTAGCACTCTAGCGCTCTAGCACTCCCTTACGCTCGCACGCACGCACGCAGCTACTCCCTCGCACTACTATCGAACGCTAGCACGCTCGAACGCAAGCACGCACGCTAGCAGGGAGGGGAGAGGTTTCACTACTCCCTTTCCGTACGCCGTAAGCCGTACGCCGTAAGCCGTACGCCGTGGCATTGTTGCCGCATAGGTATACCAATGGGAGTGGAGCTTTGGGGAGTACCAGAGAGGAAAGGTCTCTTTGCTTTAGGGGGGACGTTAATGGGATGGATGCGACTCAAAGTCTCACTCTTTCCGCTTTTGATAGCTGAGAGCAATAGGTATCCGAATGTAACGACTTTCTGAGCTAAGGTAAGGAGGCGAGGCAGGAGGTTGGGCAAGAGGTAAGCTGGAGACAGAAGGCGTGCTCATCCGGCCAGGAAGTCTGCAGCTCCGTCCAGACGCTTTGGGATGTATCTGATATCAAAGGCTTGGAATTTGCTGATCGTTGCGTCTACCAAGGTCCTGTATCGAGCTAGCTCAGGATTTCTAACAGCAACGATGTCTCTAATTAATCAAAAGTTGCGCATCTCCTAGACATATCCTTTGCTTAACTCCCATGGTATATGCAATACATAGACCGTTATACAAGGATTCATACTGCATAATCTGCATTTTTCCTTGACGTCCGTCAAATCTGAGAGGGAATACCTATCACCCTCGGGGGGAATCGGAACGGCGGGCGTCCGGAGCCTCCTTCGTTGGTTTGTATCACCATAATGATCACATGCACATTGGTACACCTCTGTAGCTGTTAGAGCCGGATAGGAACCAGCACAACTCTCCCCAAAAACCCGTCATTGATTTTCTTTCTTTACGTGAGTATTTCGACCTGGGTTCTCTCCGGTGACCATTTATCCCCTTACGCAATAGGGGGGGATTAGCGCACGCATATTTCATTCTACGTGATAACATACCATCCAAATCATGCGTCAATTTCCGACCAAAGAGCCGTAGGTCATGAGCATGTTCACTATCGAGACGTCCATCAGCAGTTTCCTCTGCGGGTAAGCAGCCAATGCGGTCCTTGATTTCGCCCAGAATCCCGACTCCACTTGCATCTAACTGATAACATGGTAGTGTCATTCATGGCGAAGTCTATTCCCAGCATCTCTGCCGCTCTTATGGGCATTATTTTGTCTGTTGCTCCCGAGTCCAAGACGCATGCATGCCTTCCCTTACTAGTGCATGCAATCTTTTGTCACTCACCATCAGAGGAATGTGGAAAAGAGGCAACTTCTCACCCATTCTTTCATTTCGCGTCCGTTTGCCCAGGCTTTCCAGGAGCCGACCAAGCATTTGCATCGACCTGTGTGTCCTGAGATGGAGAAGGTTGTGACACAACCTTTGGCTGGAGGGGGCGATCAATCCAGCGGCTTGGTCAGGCATCACAGCCATTGCCAGTAAGAGCGAGCGGCCTTTTTATCTGCTAAGTCCGCAAGTCAATGTATGGTTCAACATCGGTACTGTTCCGATTCGCAGAAGATGGATTCTTCTGTTCGTATTGCCGATACCGCTGAGTCCTGGTTTGCACACACTGGGTCAGGATTTCCTGATCATCATAGCCTTCCATGCCCGGTTTGTTTTCCGACTCCGGCATTTCAAATAGTATGGCGGGGCCCCCTACGACGTGGCTCTCAGTCGGCGAGGGCCTATGTTCGTTTACAGTCCTTAAAGGCGGCGAAGCCTCACAACCGGAGTAGAAGCTTCTTTATTGGTGACATTTGTTCGTTAAAAGCGGTCGGCTAAGCCTCCCTTACGCTCGCACGCTCGCACGCAAGCACGCTAGCACGCACGGGGAAGGGAGATGTTTCGTACCGCCATCCTCTCGGTCGGAAGCCTCCCTCTCACGACTACGCATATTGCCTTGTTCGGATATTGCGTAGATAATCACTGAACGTGCAAAGCTTGAATACCTTGTTGAGCGAAATGGGTGACAGAATGCAGAGTTGGATTTGCATTCGTGTGAAAAGGTTCTTAGTATCATATCCGCTAGGGCATTAGGGCATGTGAACTCGGTAGTTATGAATCCGTTCCTGATCTCTAAAGGAAGGGGATACCAACCTTCCCAGGACAACTGCCAGTCCATAGATCGGGAATAAACATGATAGACCTAATGCTCTCCTTTATGAGCCTTGCTGACAGCGGAACGCCCCCTATAGATATGGTTATTTATAGAGTGGAAGGGCTTCACGGGTAATCGAAGGAAGAACGTATCCAGAGCTGGGCGGAGAGTATCCAGCATACGTAGCTCAACAGCAAGCGGCACACAAGACGGCAGTGATTGTATCTGCAAATCCGGAGGATGACGGACACTACAGGTACGCCGAGGGGGTATCCTTGCGCCCTTAAGTGGGCGGTAGGTGATCTTCTGTTCCCGCGAGCAATCGCAACACTCGAGAAACAGCTTCCGATGGGTGGGGAAGTAGTTAGTTCTACAGGCATGCTATACTGTACTGCGACGATGGCTCCATTCCATACGGAGTCAAGTACTATAGATGCTACTATCGCACAAAACACTTCTCCTCGCGCGCCCTTAACAATACAAAGTGCGAGGCGCAAAAGCACGCAAGCGAGAAGAGCCGCTATAACAACGCGATAGAAGCCCTAAGCTATAGCAATAGCGCGCTACTCAACAAAGATTTCAAGTATACCGCGAAAGAAGGGCGGTGAGTCGGTCTAGATGGCAAAAGAAGGTAACCGTAGGGAAGGTGGCTAGCTTCTTTTCAGTTTAGCTTGTCTTTTCAGCTTGTTCAAAAGCGTTTTCAGTGCGCTTTAGAGCACAGTAAGTACCGCCTTATATTGAATTGAATTCCCGTAGCTTTATCCTTAGTCTCTGGATCTTTTGTCGGCAATCAAGGCCCGGCAGCTAAGCTGGCGTAGAGGCTTCATTCAGACGTTTCTGAGGTAAGTAGGGGTGGAGCTTCAGTCCATTCGTCCTTTGGCAGGCGTCGGTAATCTGTAGCGATGGAGTATCCCATTACCTTTCTTTCGGTTTTCACATCTACTCTCTTCGTGTAGGGTAATAGCGGCACGGCAAGATCATTCCGGCACAGCTTAATCTGGTTTGCGGCTCTATTCAAAGACTAAGCGAGATCTCGAGAAGTGGTGTCTGTAGCCTGTTGATCGGCTTTCTCCTATCTGTTCTTCCGAACAGTTCTAGAAAAAGGGTGGGCCTATTTCCAATTCTTTTTGCCTGAGAGCTTGTTTGTGTGGGCTCATGTCCGTATTTCCGTACTTTCATCTCATTCCCTTCCTCTATATGCTCTTCTCTTTCCTTTCCTTTCGCTTTCTAAGCAGGGGTTGGAAGCTACTCTCGTACATTCGCTTTCCTCTGGCAGCACGATGCCAATTCCGCCTCAGAGCCAGAATCTAGTGGTGGTTCCTTACCGCTACAGAAGAGCTGAATTGCGCGGGGACGAAGGCCCTTAGGCCAGAGTCCATGGTATGTGTATCTTTTTAATAGTTGAGGAGGGACAAGGCAGCTTACGGTGAGGAGGGAAATACAATACATACACCCCATTTCGACCTCGACCTGTGTCATATCATAAAAGTCCTTCTCGTTCCATATATACTGAGTTAGCTCGGGAGATATGGAAAAAGCCCCCCAAAGGAAAGTCCCTTTCGCTCTAAGGATGCCGGCCTGTATTTTCACGGCTGAATCTTTCTCTTCATGGATGCTCCGCGTGTGGTCCTTGATGCTTTAAGCTTCCCAGGCCTTCTTCGCGTTCTTTCGGTTCCACCGGATTTGAAGACTCCCGTAGGTTAGTTTCCCGATTTCCCGAATCTGACTCTTTGGTTTCGTTCATTCGCTTTAGCCCATAAAGTCACCAAAAGGATGTCGCTTCTGAAGAGGAGGCGGAAAGCCGTAGAAGAGATAGCAAGGACCAGGTACAGGGCACATCAGGGACTCCCCCTCGCCTTGGAACCGCCTTAGTCTTTTTGGGGATCAAGATCTTTGTGACTCTGCAGAACTTCACTTTTCTTAGAGGATCAGCACGGCAGT